>NC_090725.1:304195073-304197573 GCF_036898095.1 Palaemon carinicauda | reverse complement strand
CACTGCTCGTCTTGTCCTCACAGTAAACAAAATGTCACTTTATTTTCCCTTCGCCCTGTGGTCTTACGCATGTCTTTGCTCTTTCCCAATGTCTCCTGATCTAGGCAAAGACATCCAGGTGGTTGGTTATCCAGGCAACTTTCTCTTAAAAAGAAAAACGAGATGGTGGCTCGAGTGACGTTGTAATCAAGCCTTGCCAGACTTAACCTAGAGCGCCGGATTAAGACTGGGGGCTAAGGTCTTAAATATGTATTTACACCTTGCTAGGGACTATGTTCCCCAGGTCCCCTGACCCCACATCCAACACAACCTGATCCAGGTTGCGTGAATCATATCATGCAATGTTTCTTCTTTGTGGTTTAAATGAGAAATCACAATGGTAAGCTACGGTGACCTTTTTGTGGTTATTATTATTATTATTATTATTATTATTATTATTATTATTATATTATATTATTATTATTAAAAGGTAGTAGGTTGGCCAGGGCACCAGCCACCCGTTGATATACTAACTCTAGAGAGTTATAGGTTCCTTTGACTGGCCAGACAGTACTACATTGGATCCTTCTCTATGGTTACGATTCACTTTCCCTTTGCCTACACGTACATCGAATAGTCTGGCCTATTCTTTATATATTTTCCTCTGTCTTCATACACCTGACAACATTTGAGATTACCAAACAATTCTTCTTCTCCCAAGGAGTTAACTACTTCACTGTAATTGTTCAGTGGCTACTTTCCTCTTGGTAAGGGTAGAAGAGACTCTCTAGCTATGGTAAGCAGCTCTTCTAGGAAAAGGAAACTCCAAAATCAAACCATCGTTCTCTATTCTTGGGTAGTGCCATAGCCTTTGTACCACGGTCTTCCACTGTCTTGGGTTAGAGTTCTCTTGCTTAAGAGTACACTCGGGATCACTATTCTATCTCATTCCTCTTGCACGTGTTTTGTTGAAGTTTTTATAGCTTATATAGGAAATAATTATTCTAATGCTGTTACTGTTCTTAGAATATTCTATTTTTTTTTTTTTTTGTTCCCTTTCCTCACTGGACTATTTTCCCTCTTGGGGCCCCTGGGCTTATTGCATCCTGCTTTTCCAACTAGGGTTGTAATAATAATAATAATAATAATATCATCAGCCTATATATATATATATATATATACACTGATATAATCATCAACCGTAACTAGCCCAATGCAGGACAAAGACCTCAGCATTGCCCTTCCATTCGCGTCTGTTTATGGTCTTTCAATGCCAATTTATACCAGCAAATTTTCTTAGCTCGTCATTCCATTGCCTTTTCTTTCTTCCCCTGCTTCTTTTGGAATCTCTAGAGAGCCATTCTGTTATTCTTAATGTCTATCTATTGTCTATCATTCTTAATGTCTATCTATCGTCTATCATTCTCATTATATATCCTGCTCGTGTTCATTTCCTCTTCTTTGCTTGTTATATTCTCTACTTTAGTTTGCTCTCGTATCTATGTTGTTCTTTTTCTGTCTCTTTGCCGACGGCAAAGTACTAAATTAAAATTATATATCACAACTCCGCAGTCTCTCTCTCTCTCTCTCTCTCTCTCTCTCTCTCTCTCTCCTTATTAGCTTATTATTAGGAACTATCTGCTATAGCTCCTTAATGACCTAATAAATCATAGCAAACAAGGCAAAGTTATGATCAGCACAGATGGTACTGTACAGTATCACCTATATGTTGTATATATTGTATATAACAGAGAGGAAATTTTAACGCAATAGCGTAATTATTATTATTATTATTATTTTATTGCTAAGTTACAACCCTGGTTGGAAAAGCAGGATGCTATAAGCCCAAGGACCCCAGTAGGAAAAATAGTTCAGCGAGGAAAGGAAGTAAGGAAATAAATACGCAAATGTATTTGTATCAGCGTAAGTACATACTAAATAATTTGGATGGGCTTTAAAAACTTTTATGAATTATGGTAGATAAAATTTAACTCATAACTATTCCAATATATAAAAATGGAAGGGTTATCTACCATATTATTATTATTATTATTATTATTATTATTATTATTATTATTATTATTATTATTATTATTACTGTTGTTGTTTTAATTACTTACTAAGCTAGAACCCTAGTTGGAAAAGCAGGATGCTATAAACCCAAGGGCCCCAACAGGGAAAATAGCCCATCGAGGAAAGAAAATAAGGAAATAAATGCGCAAATATAATTTGCATCAGCGTAAGTACATCCTAAATAATTTGGATGGGCTTTAAAAACTTTTATGAATCATGGGATTAAAATGTAACTCAAATATCTTCCAATATATAAAAAGAGGGTAAAGTCCTTTACTTTATTACTACTATTATAACCGACTCGCAACGGTGCCCTTTTAGCTCGGAAAAGTTTCCTGGTCGCTGATTGGTTTGAATTATCTTGTCCAACCAATCAGCGATCAGGAATCTTTTCCGAGCTAAAAGGGCACCGCTGCGAGTCGGTGCAAATATGACTCTCTAAAAGAAA
>NC_090725.1:304185073-304187573 GCF_036898095.1 Palaemon carinicauda | reverse complement strand
TAAGCCATTCATTATAAGGCTAGGTATTTAAGCCATTTATCATTAGGCCAGGCATTTAAACCATTCATTATTAGGCTCTGCAGTTAAGCCAAACATCATTGGGCTCTGCAAAGGCAAGCATAATTGTGCCAGGCATTTATGCTAAGCATCCTTATACCAGGCATTTAAGGCAAGATTCTTTATGTCAGGTATCCAAGCAAAGTATTTTTATGCAATACAGTTAACTCAAGCATTATAAGGCCAGGCAGTTAAGACAAGCATCCCTATGCCAGGTAGGGAAGCTGTCCCTCCTTAGGCCAGGTAGTTAAGCCCAACATTCTTAGGCCATTCAGTTAAGCTAAACATCCTTAGCTGAGGCAGTTACGCAAAACTTCCTTAGGCATGGCCTCTAAGCCATAGTTCCTAAGGCAAGGCATTTAAGCCATACAACCTTAGCCCAGGTAGTTAAGCCTCGCACCCCTATACAAATTAGGTAAGCCAAACATCCCTAGTCCAGGCGTTCATGCCAAACATTTTTGTCCAGTCACCTAGGCCATTCTTTCGGCCAGCCAGTTAAGCGTTTCGGTTTTTTCCGGACAGTTCAGCCACACACAGACCAGGTATTTAAGCCAAACCTTCTTAGATAAGGCAGGTCAGCCAAACATCACTAGGCCAGGCAGTTAAGCCATACACCCTCAGACAAAGTAGTTAAGCCCAACATCCTTAGCCCTGTCAGTTGAGCCAAACATCCTTAGCCAAGGCAGTTAAGCCAAGCACCATTAGGCCAGGCAGTTAAGCCAAGCATCATTTGGCCAGGCAGTTAAGCCAAGCATCATTTGGCCAGGCAGTTAAGCCAAGCATCATTTTGTCAGGCAGTTAAGCCAAACATTATTAGGCCAGGCAGTTAAGCCAAGCATCATCAGGCGAGGCAGATAAGCTAAGCATCATTTTGTCAGGCAGTTAAGCCAAACATTATTAGGCCAGGCAGTTAAGCCAAGCATCATCAGGCCAGGCAGATAAGCCAAGCATCATTAGGCCTTTCAGTTAAGCCAAACATCATTTTGCCAGGCAGTTAAGCCAAGCCTTATTAGGCCAGGCAGTTAAGCCAAGCATCATTAGGCCAGGCAGTTAAGCCAAGCATCATTAGGCCAGGCAGTTAAGCCAAGCACCATTAGGCCAGGCAGTTAAGCCAAGCCTCATTAGGCCAGGCAGTTAAGCCAAGCATTATTAGGCCAGGCAGTTAAGCCAAGCCTCATTAGGCCAGGCAGTTAAGCCAAGCCTCATTAGTCCAGGCAGTTAAGCCAAGCCTCATTAGGCCAGGCAGTTAAGCCCAAGCATCATTGGGCCAGGCAGTTAAGCCAAGCCTCATTAGGCCAGGCAGTTAAGCCAAGCATCATTGGGCCTGGCAGTTAAGCCAAGCCTCATTAGGCCAGGCAGTTAAGCCAAGCATCATTGGGCCAGGCAGTTAAGCCAACCCTCATTGGGCCAGGCAGTTAAGCCAAGCATTATAGGGCCAGGCAGTTAAGCCAAGCATCATTAGAACAGGCATTAAAGCCAAGCATTATTAGGCCAGGCAGTTAAGCCAAGCATCATTAGACCGGTCAGTTAAGCCAAAAATCACTAGGCCTGGCAGTTAAGCCAAGCATCATTATGCAAGACAGGTAAACCAAGCATTATCAGGCTAGCCAGTTAAGCCTACCATCTTTAAACCTAAAAAAAGAAAAAAAAAATGCCAGGCAGTTTAGACAAGCATCTTCAGCCTAGGCAGTTAAGCCTGGCATCCTTAAACCTATAAAAAAAATATGCCAGGCAGTTAAGACAAGCATCAATAGCCTTGGCAGTTAAGCCTGGCATCCTTAAACCTAAAAAAAAAAAAAAAAAAAATATGCCAGGCACTTAAGACAAGCATCTTTAGGCTAGGCAGTTAAGCCTGCCATCCTTAAACCTAAAAAAAAAATATGCCAGGCAGTTAAGACAAGCATCAATAGCCTTGGCAGTTAAGCCTGGCATCCTTAAACCCTAAAAAAAAAGAAAAAAATATGCCAGACAGTTAAGGCAAGCATCAATAGCCTTGGCAGTTAAGCCTGGCATCCTTAAACCTAAAAAAAAAAAAAAGAAAAAAAATATGCCAGGCAGTTAAGACAAGCATCAATAGCCTTGGCGGTTAAGCCTACCATCCTTAAACCAAAAAAAAAAAAAAAAAAAAAAAAGAAAAAAAATATGCCAGGCAGTTTAGACAAGCATCTTCAGCCTAGGCAGTTAAGCCTGGGATCCTTAATCCTAAAAAAAAAAAAAAAATATGCCAGGCAGTTAAGGCAAGCATCAATAGCCTTGGAAGTTAAGCCTGGCATCCTTAAACCTAAAAATAAAAATATGCCAGGCAGTTAAGACAAGCATCTTTAGGCTAGGCAGTTGAGCCTGGCATCCTTAAACCTAAAAAAAAAAAAAGAAAAAAAAATATGCCAGGTAGTTAAGACAAGCATATTTATGCTAGGCAGTTAAGCCTGGCATCCTTAAACCT
>NC_090725.1:304175073-304177573 GCF_036898095.1 Palaemon carinicauda | reverse complement strand
GAATATTTAGATATGAAAACAGAGATTTAATCCTTCCTCAGCCCCTCCCCCTATTCTAACTACAATCCCTCTCACCAGGGTATGGCTATTCTCTCTCCCGCCCCCCTATCTGAGGAACTGGGAGAGATTAGTAGTTATATGTCTTACACTGAGTGTGACCGGAATATATATATATATATATATATATATTCATAAATGGATTTTAAGTACTACTACTTCCCTGTCCATGTTGAGAAATGTACATTAAGGCTATCGCCACCTTCACTGATTATATGCACAGTATATATATATATATATATATACACACATATATATATATATACATATATATATATATATATATGTATAGGTGTATATTATACATATACATATATATGTATATATCTGAGGAATGGGGGACAGATTTATATATATATATATATATATGTATATATATATATATATATATATGTATATATATATATATATATAGTATATATATATATATATATACATATACACAAACACTTACTCTTGGTTATATAGGGGAGATGTACCCTGTACAGTAAGAAACATACAGGGATGTTAAAGAAACTTGAGAGAGAGAGAGAGAGAGAGAGAGAGAGAGAGAATATATCTCTCTGCTCCTTTCTTATAGTCGGTTGGCCAGGTTTTCTAAACGAAAAAAAGGCCAACTTCTAATCAACTGCACTGCAGCTTTAAAATGCCAACCCATTAATAGAAAAAGGACAAAAATATAGCATTTAAAGCCAACCTTTTTTTCCAATTTTCTTCTAAAGCCCAACCAGTTTCAAATAGTCCACATTTGAGGTTTTTTGGCCTGAAAAAAAGGCGAACATGGCAACCCTTTTATTATTATATGTGGTAAGAAACATCTATTTAAGATGTCATGCGTTCCTGCAAGCACCCACTGCTAAATTGCTCGTAAATCTTGCATGCTTACTTCTTGGCAGATGTTCGATGGATTCTGAAGGAAAATAGCCAACACGTGCATTGTAAATGAGCTGGTTTTAACATAAATTCGAGTTTAGTAGGCTGTTAATAGCTTGCGGGTATTGTAAAGTTAAAAGTTAAGTATCTGGCGCCATGTTTGCGAAATCAAATGTTAGATGAAATCAGGTAAGATTACAGTTTTTTTTTTTTAATATTGAAAAGTAAAAAGTAAACTACCTGGTGCCGTGTTTGAGAAATCAACTTAAGTTAGCAAAGGAGAAAAGTGAGAATGATTTCATTTCCTAATATTGTTAAGTAAAAAGTAAAACTATTTGGTGCCATGTTTAAGAAATCAACTTAAGTCAGCAAAGGGATTAGTGAAGATGAATTCATTTTTTTATATTGAAAAGTAATAAGTAAATTATCTGGTGCCACGTTTAAGAAATCAAATGATGGATGAAGTCAGCAAAGAAGATAAGTGAGAATGATTTAATTTTCTAATGTTGAAAAGTAAAAAGTAAACTATCTTGCCATGTTTAAGAAATCTAATAATAGATGAAGTCAGCAAAGAAGATCAGTGAAGATGATTTAATTTTTTAATATTGAAAAGTAAAAAATGAGGAATTATCTGGCGCTATGTTTACGAAATCAAATAATAGATGATATCAGCTGAGAAGATCAGTGAAAATTATTTCATTTTCGAATATTGAAAAGTAAAATTCAAGAAATTATCTGGTGGAGTGTTTATGAAATTAAATAATAGATGAAATCAGATGAGAAGATCAGTGAAGAAATGATTTCATTTTCGAATATTGAAAAGTAAAATTCAAGAAATTATCTGGTGGTATATTTACGAAATCAATTCATAGATGAAATCAGCTAAGATCAGTGAAAATTAATTCATTTTCGAATATTAAAAAGTAAAATGTAAATTAACTGGTGCCATGTTTAAGAAATCAAATAATAGATGAAATCAGATGAGAAGATCAGTGAAGAAATGATTTCATTTTCGAACATTGAAAAGTAAAAAATAAGAAATTATCGGGCAAAAATTTTACGAAATCAAATTATAGATGAAATCAGAAATTAAGATCAATGAAAATAATCTACTTTTCACCAAACTAAGAGTTTTAAATCAGTTATAACATTTAATAACAAATAAAACCAGGCATTAAAAAAACACAGTACATGAATCTATTTGCTCTTAACCTTGTTGTTTTACCTCAAATCAGCGCCTACGGATATCCAGGAGAAGAAAAGAAGAAAAGACCTCCGAAGTCCGATTTCGTTTTCAAATGATGTCCACTAGAGCGCGTCTAGCAAAACCATACATTAAAGTCGAGTTATGGGAATCCAATCGGCTGTTCTTCTGCCATGCTTTGGTCAGGACGCGACCGCAAATGTAGGACTCTATGCAAAGAGAAACACTCCGGGAATGTGAAAAGAAGTTGTTAAGTGGCACATGTATGGTTGTTATCCGTAATTTGAGAAGTATTACCAAGGATCGTCTTCACGCGGAAGATCTGCTGTTCAAATTACAGAAGGTGGAGTCCAGAAGTAATGACTC
>NC_090725.1:304167573-304170073 GCF_036898095.1 Palaemon carinicauda | reverse complement strand
ATGAATTTAGCTACACACATATATATATATATATATATATATATCACAAGCACACGTGATTTTAATTAATGTAAATATCACCCACGAATGGCATTTAATACCGAATTCTATCTTGGGAATATATATCCACTTGGAATTCATTTTATGGTAATAGCTTCTGGCCGGGTGGGGATTCGAACCCCCACCTGTACGGCTGGAAACCAGCTCAGTCGGTAGGGTCCCTGCCAGCATGGTTTCCAGCCGTACAGGTGGTGGTTCGAATCCCCACCCGGCCAGAAGCTGTTACCATAAAATGAATTCCAAGTGGATATATATTCCCAAGATAGAATTCGGTATCAAATGCCATTCGTGGGTGAGATATATATATATATATATATATACATATACATATATATACATATATATACATACATATATATATATATACATACATATATATATATACATATATACATATATATATATATACATATATACATATATATATATATATATATACCTACATATATATATACACATATATATATATATATATACCTACATATATATATATATGTATATATATATATATATATATACCTACATATATATATATATATATATACCTACATATATATATATATATATATACCTATATATACATATATATATATATATACCTATATATATACATATATATATATATATATATACCTATATATATACATATATATATATACCTATATATACATATATATATATATATACCTATATATATACATATATATATATATATATATATACCTATATATATACATATATATATATATACCTATATATATACATATACCTATATATATACATATATATATATATATATATACACTTCCATTATCTTTAATCGAAGACGAAACCCTGAGAAACTCTTAATTGTCCGAACGGAATTTAAGAAATGTTCATAATGAAAAGCGTTGTCGCCACTCCACCATGAGAAAATTGAACCTAATGAAGGCTTAGATTTAATCGAACCTCTCTGTTTGGAACGCCCGAAGGTCACACACGCACTACTAAACCGAACAAATATGAAGACAACTAGAAAGACGAAGCCAACGCCAGTGGATCCGAACGCGCTGATAAGGGCCGCGCGCGTCTTCCCAGATCTGCTTCGGAGTCTTCACACTTACGATTCGCTTAACCCGATAATAAATGACTCCGGTGAAGGAGAGATAACGAAATGAAAAGGGAATTCTGGACTTTGTGAAGGAATTCGGAGAGAAATGTCACGGGAAGGCTTATCAGAGCCTACATTTTTTTTTTTTTTTGGCTTTTGATTCTTTAAGAATATTTTTCTTGTTTATTTCTTATCCTCGTTGATATGGTCTTTCCATTCTCCTCCTCCTCTCTCTCTCTCTCTCTCTCTCTCTCTCTCTCTCTCCCCCGCTTCCTTCCT
Source organism: Palaemon carinicauda (assembly GCF_036898095.1). Lineage (NCBI taxonomy): Eukaryota > Metazoa > Arthropoda > Malacostraca > Decapoda > Palaemonidae > Palaemon > Palaemon carinicauda. The sequence goes on along the minus strand of NC_090725.1, from coordinate 304,168,644 downwards.
CTCCTTCTGGACGTCCTTCCTGGTGTTTGAGAGGCTTCAAGGGGTCTCAGGTATACTTCCAATACCTCGTTACCAGGTCATTTAGTGAAAGTGGTAATGACGGTACGAACCCTCCGGCAGTAGCTGCCGAGGCGGTATGGAGACGCCCCTTGGGGTTGCGTCGCTCTGCAACTATTCCCTCGAAGGATATCGTATTATTTTTTTTCTTAAAGTTTCTTCTTCTTCTTCTTCTACTCTGTATCCATTGGTAGTTTCATCGTATTGTTTTTAATCTTAAAACTTCTTCTTCTTCTTTTTCTTCTTCTTCTTCTTCTTCTGTTTACATTGGTAGTCTCGTCGTATTATTCTTATTCTTAAAACTTCTTCTTCTTCTTCTTGGTCTCCACTGTTTACACTGTACAGTCTCATCGTATTAATTTTAATCTTTAAACTAATACTTCTTCTTCTTCTTCTTCTTCTTCTTCTTCTCTGTTTACATTGGTAGACTCAACGTATTATCTTTATTCTCCAAAGATCCTCTCCTTCTTCATCTTCTTCGTCTTCATCTTCTTCTCTGTTTACATTGGCAGTCTCATCGTATTATTTTTATTCTCAAAAGCTATTCTTCTTCTTTTTCTCTTTCTTCTTCTTCTACTACTTCTACTACTACTTCTTCCTCCTCTTCCTCTTCTTCTTCTTCTTCTTCTCTTTTTACACTGGCAGTCTCATATTATTCGTGTTCATTTTTTTACTTCTTGGTGTATCGAGTGTCCTGTTTAGTCTAAAAACTGTCGTTGAAGGTGTTTTGAAACAAACTTTTTATATTTTCTAATACTTTCCTCTTCAGCATAGCTAACAGAGAAGGGACTTCTTGTACTACTGAAAGACTAAATTCAGGTCAAACTATTTTCGATGCTTATTTTATGCATTGGCGAGTCAATCGAGCGCTCTTCCGATTTCTCTGACAAAACCAACGTCATCTGTGATTGCAGTTTTGTTGCGCACCTGTTGTTTTTATCATTGCTTTTCTTTGTTTTTTTCTTAAGTTGATTTATTATTGTCGAAATGGTTTTTCATTCATGCAAGGTTGCA
>NC_090725.1:304157573-304162573 GCF_036898095.1 Palaemon carinicauda | reverse complement strand
ACTAGCGAAGCTACAACCTTGGAAAAGCAAGACGCTACTAGCCCAAGGACTCCAACAAGGAAAAATGGCCCAGTGAGGAAAGGAAATATGGAAATAAATAAACGATAAGAAGAAATTAACAATAAATTATTATTTTAGATTATCCCTTTCCATCGTAGTTATGAGACAATGCTTTCAAATCCTAACTCAGGATAGACTGATCCTTTAGTTAGCTAACCATTTTTTCCCTTTAGTTTCCTTTAAAACTATATTTTTGTTAACCACTATCCTTTCAAATGTCACTAATGAATAGTAGAAGCAAGGCACAGTGACAATGTCTTCGAGACTGGCCAGACAGTACTACATTGGATCCTTCTCTCTGGTTACGGTTCATTTCCCCTTTGCCTACATATACACCGAAGAGTCTGGCCTATTATATATACTGCTGTTCTCATACACCTGAGAACACTGGGATTACCAAAAAAAAATTCTCCACCCAAGGGGTTAACTATTGTACTGTACTTATTCAGTGGCCACTTTCCTCTTGGTAAGGGTTGAAGAGACTTTAGCTATGGTAAGCAGCTCTTCTAGGAGAAGGACACTCCAAAATCAAACCATTGTTCTCTAGTCTTGGGTAGTGCCATAGCCTCTGTACCATGGTCTTCCACTGTCTTGGGTTAATGTTCTCTTGACTGAGGGTACACTCAGGCACAACATTCTATCTGATTTCTCTTCCTCTTGTTTTGTTAATTTTTTTTTTCATTTTTTATAGTTTTTGTAGGAAATATTTATTTCAATGTTGTTATTATTCTTAAAATATTTAATTTTTCCTGGTTTCCTTTCCTCACAGGGCTATTTTCCCTGTTGGAGCCCCTGGGCTTATAGCGTACTGCTTTTCCAACTAGGGTTGTAGCTTAGCAATAATAACAATAATAATAACAATAATATATAGGTATGATCAAAGCCCAAACTTCCTCTCCATTAAGCTAGGATCAGGGAGGGCCAGGCAATGGCTACCAATGACTCGGCAGACTCCCCCAATAACCCCAAGCTCACAAGGATGGTGAGGTAGCAGACACTACAAGAAACTATCTAGTTTGAGCGGGTCTCGACCTCCCGTCAAACAGATTGCTAGACATGGACGTTTGTGCTACCTCAACCTTTAAAGGTTTAAAGGCCGCTCATGAATGGCAGAGGCAAGGGACAATGCCATAGCCCTATCAAGCAGGACAATGCCCTAGAGACTGACCATATATGCGTATAATCAGAGCCCAAGCTTCCTCTCCATTAAGCTTGGACCAAGGAGGGCCAGACAATGGTTTCTGATGACTCAACCTTTCTATTTATATAAAAAAAAATCTTAGTAGCTTGCGTAACTGGAAAAAATTTTCCTACTTTAAATTGATATAGCAAAATTGACTATTAAAAAAAAAACTAAGTAAGATAACAACTAAATAACAGGATTAGTAAACAAATATAAGAACAAATGATAATAATTGAAGGAAATGATAAATATACGAACGATAAATTGATGAAAAAAGGGGGTAGCGAATAAAGACAAATATTGCATAATAGATAAAAATCTATCAATATCTGGAACTCAATAACGCAAAATGACTAGATAATTACTTAAGCGATTAGAAAGTCAAAACGAAAAAGGCAAGGAAGTAAGGATTACATCATACAAAAAACTACGCATTACTTGCACAACGGCTTTGAGAGAAAAAAAAAAGTTTTCCCTTCACAAAACCAAATAAAATTCTGTGAATGGGTATTCGAAAGGGTTTTGCAATTACACACACAATGTATATACTGTGTACATATATATATATATATATATATGTGTGTGTGTGTGTGTGTGTGTGTGTGTATGTATATATATACATACATTATATATATATATATATATATATACATAGATACACACACACACATATATATATACATATATATATATATATATATATATAATAACTTTATCCTATCGACATCTATAATCTATAATGACGACTTATATATAACGTAAAACCACAAAAAGAACGTTTGAAAATATAAACAAAATCACCTTATGCATAACGAAAAATGACCAACGACTAATTCATTTATACAAATGGACTGTGAACAATTCAACTTTCAGAATATCACTTACCACTTTTCTTTAGGGTTAGGCGTGGCCACTTCTCACATTTCCTCGTCGATTACTTATTTATGCCTTCAGCCATTCGTTGTTAAACGATTCTTCATAAAACTGAGCCTCTTCCTCCCCTGTAGGCCTATAGTATTAGCAAGCAAGCAAGCACGGTAGGCCTATAGCGCCGTATTTCAAAGTAAGTTTCACATGAAAGACACCGAAAATAAAAACTGAAACTACCAAACAGTTAAAGAACGAGAATAAATCGCTGTTATTTTAAAAAAAGACAAAAACTAAATGAGGAAGAAATTAAACTGTCAGCCATTCGTTGTTAAATGATTCTTCATATAACTGAGCCTCTTCCTCCCCTGTAGGCCTATAGTACTAGCAAGCAAGCACGGTAGGCCTATAGCGCCGTATTTCAAAGTAAGTTTCACACGATAGACACCGAAAATATAAACTGAAACTACCAATCAGTTAAAGAACGAGATTAAATTTGCCGTTACGTTAAAGAAAAGACAAAAACTAAATGAGGAAGAAATGAAACTGTAGCTGAATGCATGTCATGACCACGGCAGCAGCCATCGTTGCCAGCGGCCACTTTCTTGTCCAAAAACATCTGGCAGCAGTTTAAGTGCCTTCCTTCCTCGGGGGTCCAGTTACATAAACTTGGGGAGTAAAAGTGAACTCTTTAAGTGAAGAGGGAAGTGCTACCTTATCCTCCTGTCTGGCCTACATTCAAAAGAAGGAAAAAAATACATTAGCATACGCCATTTCGCTTTTGCCGAGATGTTACACAACATCTTCGGCGGAAGTGACACTTCCATATTTTAAACTCCTTGGCCGTAAGGGAGAGGAAGCCACTTCCTAATACTGTTTTTCAAACACAAATTGATTTATAATTATCTTGTGCAGATTTTGAAAGTAATGAATTACCTTATAATTTTCATATAGTACTAGTGATCTATCATTAATATATGAAAATGAGGATATTAGTATTTCCACGGTCTATAGAATATAGTAAAGATAACCAAAATTCTTAAATGAAATCATACTAGATAATTACTATATTAAGAAAATAAGGATATTATAGTTCCTAAATAGTATATAGATGGGGATAAATATAAAAAAAAACCTGAAATTGAAAACATGAAAAAAAACTAGGGCAGTTTTTTATTATTGGTTTGATTAATCATACGACTATATTTAAAAATCTATTATTTCACTTCATATGAAACCAAAAGAAAAATTGCCATTTTTTCATCTATTTTTTATTTTTTATTTATTTATTTATTTATGTATTTATTTATCTTTTTTTTTTTTTTGGTTTAATGAGGAATGATATTTACGCTATCAAATGATGACCCTTACAGAACATTATCCAAATATTAAGATTCTTAAGTTGTATCATCTATGATAAAATATTTTGTTAACTATTCACGCACCTCCAAGATGATAGACCTCTCTCTCTCTCTCTCTCTCTCTCTCTCTCTCTCTCTCTCTCGGGTTCGATTCCCTGGCCGACCAGAAGCTATTATCATAAAGTTGATTCCCCTTGGGTCTCTGACCCCGAGGCAGAGAGAATCCGATATTAGGAGGTATATATATATATATATATATATCATCATCATCATCATCATCATTATCATTATCATCATCTCCTCCTACGCCAATTGACACAAAGGGCATCGGTTATATTTCGCCAGTCGTCTCTATTTTGAGCTTTTAATTCAATACTTCTCCATTTATCAACTCCTACTTCGCGCTTCAGAGTCCTCTGCCATACAGGTCTGGGTCTTTCAACTCTTCTAGTGCTTTGTGGAGCCAAGCAGAACGTTTGGTGAACTAATCTCTCTTGGGGAGTGCGAAGAGCATACCCATACCATCTCCACCCACCCCTCACCATGATCTCATCCACATATGGCACTGGAGTAATCTCTCTTATAGTTTCATTTCTAATCCTGTCCTGCCATTTAACTCCCAATATCCTTCAGAAGGTTTTGGTCTCAAATATACTGAATCTATTAGAGATTGTTTCATTGTCATACCATGACGCATATCCGTAGAGTAACACTGATCTCACTAAACTGAGATATAGTCTGATTTTATATGTAATTTCTGATTTGCCTTTTTTCAATCTTTCACTAAACTCTTATTCTAAAGACCCTGTATTAGTGATCATAGTTCCAAAAAACTTGAATCTACCTTACTAATCCTTTCTCCTTCCAATGATATTTCATCTTCCATTGCATACTCCGTTCTCATCATCTCTGCATTTCTTCTATCCATCTTCTCTCTCTCTCTCTCTCTCTCTCTCTCTCTCTCTCTCTATATATATATATATATGTGTGTGTGTGTGTGTGTAAAGATTTATATATATATATATACATATATATATATATATATATATATGTATATATATATATATATATGTGTGTGTGTGTGTGTGTGTTTGTGTATACATATACATATATACATATATATATATATATATGTGTGTGTGTGTGTATGTGTGTATGTATGAGATAAAATAGTATGCATATCTATCAAACTCATTTCATGAAATTCTTGGAACAAATACATAGAATTTTGACATTTCTAAGAATGCCAATCAAATCAGGAAAATAGATTTCTCAAATCCATCAATGAGAATGAATGAAATTTGAAATACTCTTTTTGTTATAACAGTTATAAATTAAATGATTGAATCGTCAATGTAGGTAAAACGTTAATCTAATAGAATTATATTCAAATATGTCATAGAAAGAAATAGACATGGAAAGGACATATAATGAGAATGACAGACAATAGATGGACATTAAGAATAACAGAAGAGGTCCCTAGAGATTGTAAAAGAAGCAAAGGAAGGAAGACGATGGATCGACGGACT
>NC_090725.1:304156037-304157073 GCF_036898095.1 Palaemon carinicauda | reverse complement strand
GTATAGTCTTGGGGTCGCATATTTGAAGGCTCTATAACCTACAGTAGATAATTTTAATTTTGAAACCATCTATAGCCTACCTATTCTCATTTCAACACGATTCGTTGGCTGCACGATGTGTAGCAAGGAAAGATATTTTGGACGTCCGGTTCTGACAACTAATGGGTTACTGTACATATTTTTAACTCAATTCTCAATTTACATTATCGTAAGTTGAAGCAAAAAAAATTTATGCTCATTAGCACCAATCCTATGTTTCATAGTTTTCAAGAGCTCTTACCGATTATATCATACAACTATATTCACATTATCGTACGTTGAAGAAGAAAATGTTTATACTCATTAGCACCAATCTTGTACTTCATAGAGTTTACAAGATTTGTTATCGATTATCGTACAACTACGTTCACATTATCGTACGTTGAAGAAAATTTGTATGCTCATTCGCAACAATCCTATGCTTCATAGAATTTTCAAGATTTGTTATCGATTATCGTACAACTACGCTCACATTATCGTATATTGAAACAAATAATGTTTATGCTCATTAGCATCAATCCTGTGCTTCATGGTTTTCAAGAGCTGTCACCGATTATCGTACAACTACGTCTACATTATCGTACATTGAAACAAAAAATGTTTATGCCCGTTCGCACCAATCCTGTACTTCATAGAGTTTTCAAAAGCTGTTGTCGATTATCGTACAACTATATTCACATTATCGTACGTCGAAGAAGAAATTATTTATGCTCATTCGCACCAATCATGTACTTCATAGAGTTTTCAAGATTTGCTATCGATTATCGTACAACTACATTCACATTATTGTACGTTGAAGAAGAACATGTTTAGGCTAGTTAGCACCAATCTTGTACTTCATGGAGTTTTCAAAAGCTGTTACTGATTATCGTACAACTACATTCACATTATCGTACATTGAAGAAGAACATGTTTAGGCTCATTAGCACCAATCTTGTGCTTCATGGAGTTTTCAAGATCTGTTATCGATTATCGTACAACTACGCTCACGTTATCG
>NC_090725.1:304143537-304151037 GCF_036898095.1 Palaemon carinicauda | reverse complement strand
CCTACATATACACCGAAGAGTCTGGCCTATTATATATACTCCTCTGTTCTCATACACCTGAGAACACTGGGATTACCAAACAATTTTTCTTCTCTCAATGGGTTTAACTACTGCACTGTAATTATTCAGTGGCTACTTTCCTCTTGGTAAGGGTAGAAGAGACTCTGTAGCTATGGTATGCAGCTCTTCTAGGAGAAGGACACTCCAAAATCCAAGCATTGTTCAAATCGTGGGTAGTGCCATAGCCTCTGTACTATAGTCTTACACTGTCTTGAGTTAGTTCTCTTGATTGAGGGTACACTCGGGCACACTAATTTATCTTATTTCTCTTCCTCTTGTTTTGTTAAAGTTTTTATATTCTATATAGGAAATATTCATTTCAATGTTGTTACTGTTCTTAAAATATTTAATTTTTCTTAGTTTCATTTCCTCACAAGGGCTCCTGTTGGAACCCCAGGGCTTATAGCATCCTGCTTTTCCAACTAGGGTTGTAGCTTAGCAATAATAATAATAATAATAATAATAATATATATATATGCATATATATATATATATATATATATGATCAGAGCCCAAGCTTCCTCTCCATTAAGCTAGGACCAGGGAGGGCCAGGCAATGGCTACCGATGACTCAGCAGGCTCCCCCAATAACCCCTAGCTCACAAGGATGGTGAGGTTGTAGACACTACAAGAAACTATCGAGTTTGAGCGGGTCTCGATCTCCCGTCAAACAGATTGCTAGACTCTTTAGCTATGGTAAGCAGCTCCTCTAGGAGAAGGACACTCCAAAATCAAGCCATTGTTCTCTAGTCTTGGGTAGTGCCATAGCCTCTGTACCATGGTCTTCCACTATCTTGGGTTAGAGTTCTCTTGCTTGAGGGTACACTCGGGCACACTATTCTATCTGATTTCTCTTTCTCATGTTTTGTTAAAGTTTCTATAGTTTACTTAGGAGATATTTATTTTATTCTTAAAATATTTATATTTTCCTAGTTTCTTTTCCTCACTGGGCTATTTTCCCTGTTGGAGCCCCTGGGCTTATAGCATTCTGCTTTTCCAACTAGGGTTGTAGCTTAGCAAGTAATAATAATAATAACAATAATAGACATGGACATTTACAATAGGCTACCTCAACCTTTACAGGTTTAAAGGCCGCTCATGAATGGCAGAGGCAAGAGACAGTGCCATTACCCTATCGAGCAGAACAATGCCCTAGAGACTGACCATATATACGTATAATCAGAGCCCAAGCTTCCTCTCCATTAAGCTTGAACCAAGGAGGGCCAGACAATGGCTTCTGATGACTCAGCCTTTCTATTTATATAAGAAGAAATCTTAATAGTTTGCGTAACGGGAAAAAATTTTCCTACTTAAAATTGATATAGCAAAATTGACTATTCAAAAAAAAAAAAAAAGTAACAGGAAAAAAAATTCCTACTTAAAATTGATATAGCAAAATTGACTAATAAAAAAAAAGAAAAAAAGAGCTAGGTAAGAAAACAACTAAATAACAGGATTAGTAAACAAATATAAGAACAAAGGATAATAATTGAAGGAAATGATAAATATACCAACGATAAATTAATTAAATAAAAGGGGAACGAATTGCATAATAGATAAAAAAATCTATCAATATCTGGAACTCAATAACGCAAAATGACTATATAATTACTTAAGTGATTAGAAAGTCAAAACGAAAAAGGCAAGGAAGTAAGGATTACGTCATACAAAAAACTACGCATTACTTGCACAACGGCTTTGAGAAGAAAAAAGTTTTCCTTTCACAAAACCAAATAAAATTCTCTGAAAGGGTATTCGAAAGGGTTTTGCAATTACACACACAATATATATATATATATATATATATATATATATATATATATATATATATATATATATATGTGTGTGTGTGTGTGTGTATGTATATATATACATACATATATATACATATACATACACATACATACACACATATAATATATATAATATGTATAGTATATATATATATATATATATATATATAATAATTTTATCCTATCGACATCTATAGTCCATAATGACGACTTATATATAACGTAAAACGGGATATACTTAATTGTATTTCATATGATTAACCAAAATACACACACTTGTAATGTGTAAAATTCGCTCAAAGAACGTTTGAAAATATAAACAAAATCGCCTCATACATAAAGAAAAATGACCAACGACTAATTCATTTATACAAATGGACTGTGAACAATTCAACTTTCAGAATATCACTTACCACTTTTCTTTAGGGTTAGGCGTGGCCACTTCTCACATTTCCTCGTCGTTTACTTATTTATGCCTTCAGCCATTCGTTGTTAAACGATTCTTCATAAAACTGAGCCTCTTCCTCCCCTGTAGGCCTATAGTACTAGCAAGCAAGCAAGCATGGTAGGCCGATAGCACGATCTTTCAAAGTAAGTTTCACACGAAAAACACCGAAAATAAAAACTGAAACTACTAAACAGTTAAAGAACGAGATTAAATCGCCGTTACGTTAAAAAAGACAACAACTAAATGAGGAAGAAATTAAACTGTCAGCCATTCGTTGTTAAATGATTCTTCATAAAACAGAGCCTCTTCCTCCCCTGTAGGCCTATAGTACTAGCAAGCAAGCAAGCACGGTAGGCCGATAGCACGGTCTTTCAAAGTAAGTTTCACACGATAGACACCGAAAATATAAACTGAAACTACCAAACAGTTAAAGATCGAGATTAAATTTGCCGTTACGTTAAAGAAAAGACAAAAACTAAATGAGGAAGAAATGAAACTGTCGCTGAATGCATGTCATGACCACGGCAGCAGCCATCGTTGCCAGCGGCCACTTTCTTGTCCAAAAACATCTGGCAGCAGTTTAAGTGCCTTCCTCGGGGGTCCAGTTACATAAACTTGGGGAGTAAAAGTGAACTCTTTTAAGTGAAGAGGGAAGTGCTACCTTATCCTCCTGTCTGGCCTACATTTAAAAGAAGGAAAAAAAATACATTAGCATACGCCATTTCGCTTTTGCCGAGATGTTACACAACATCTCAGCGGAAGTGACACTTCCATTTTTTAAACTCCTTGGCCCTAAGGGAGAGGAAGCCACTTCCTAATACTGTTTTTCAAACACAAATTGATTTATAATTATCTTGTGCAGATTTTGAAAGTAATGAATTACCTTATAATTTTCATATAATACTAGTGATCAATCATTAGTATTATATGAAAATGAGGATATTAGTACTTCCACGGTCTATAGAATATAGTAAAGATAACCAAAATTTTTAAATGAAATCATACTAGATAATTACTATATTAAGAAAATAAGGATATTTTAGTTCCTAAATAGTATATAGATGGTGATAAATATAAAAAAGCCTGAAATTAAAAACAACAAAATAACTAGTGCAGTTTTTAATTACTGGTTTGATTAATCATACGACTAAATTTAAAAATCTATTATATCAATCCATTAAAAAACAAAAGAAAACTTCATTTTTTATTTTCTTGTGAGGAATTATATTTATGCTATCAAATGATAACCCTTACAGAATATTATCCAAATATTAAGATTCTTAATTTGTATCATTTATGATAAAATATTTTGTTAAATATTCACACACCTCCAAGATGCTAGACTCTCTCTCTCTCTCTCTCTCTCTCTCTCTCTCCTCTCTCTCTCTCTCTCTCTCTCGGGTTCGATTCCCTGGCCAACCAGAAGCTATTATCATAAAGTTGATTCCCCTTGGGTCTCTGACCCCGAGGCAGAGAAAATCCGATATTAGGAGGTATTTATATATATATATATATAATATATATATATATATATATATATATATATATATATATATATATATATATATATATATATATATATATATTTATATATATCATCCTCATCATCACCATCATCTCCTCCTACGCCAATTGACGCAAAGGGCATCGGTTACATTTCGCCAGTCGTCTCTATTTTGAGCTTTTAATTCAATACTTATCCATTTATCAACACCTACTTCGCACTTCATAGTCCTCTGCCATATAGGTCTGGGTCTTCCAACTCTTCTAGTGCTTTGTGGAGCCAAGCAGAACGTTTGGTGAACTAATCTCTCTTGGTGAGTGCGAAGAGCATGCCCAAGCCATCTCCATCTACCCCTCACCATGATCTCATCCACATATGGCACTGGAGTAATCTCTCTTATAGTTTCATTTCTAATCCTATCCTGCCATTCATCTCCCAATATCCTTCTGAAGGTTTTGTTCTCAAATATACTAAATCTATTAGAGATTGTTTCTTTATCATACCATGACTCATGTCCATAGAGTAACACTGATCTCACTAAACTGATATATAGTCTGATTTTTATATGTAATTTCAGGCGATTTGGTTTCCAAATAATACGTAACTTAGCCATTGTCTGATTTGCTTTTTTCAATCTTTCACTAAACTCTTATTCTAAAGACCCTGTATTAGTGATCATAGTTCCAAAAAACTTGAATCTACCTTACTAATCCTTTCTCCTTCCAATGATATTTCATCTTCCATTGCATACTCCGTTCTCATCATATCTGCCTTTCTTCTATTCATCTTATATATATATATATAATATATATATATATATATATATATATATATATATATACATGTGTGTGTAAAGATTTATATATATATATATATATATATATATATATATGTATATGTATATACATATATATATATATATATATATATATATATACATATATATATAGATATATATATATATATATATATATATATATATATATATATATATATATCTATATATATATATATGTATATATATGTCTGTGTGTGTGTGTATGTGTGTCTGATAAAAAAAGTATGCATATCTATCAAACTCATTTCATGAAATTCTTGGAAGAAATACATAACATTTTGACATTTCTAAGAATGCCAATCAAATCAGGAAAATAGATTTTTCAAATCCATCAATGAGATTGAAGGAAATTTGAAATACTCTTTTTGTTATAACAATTATAAATCAAATGATTGAATCGTCAATGTAGGTAAAACGTTCATCTGATAGAATTATATTCTAATATGCCATAAAAAGAAATAGACATGGAGAGAACATATAATGAGAATGACAGACAATAGATGGACATTAAGCATAACAGAAGGGGTCCCTAGAGATTGCAAAAGAAACAGGGGAAGGAAGAGAAGACGATGGATCGACGGACTAAGGAAGTTTGCGGGCGTGGACTGGCAAAGAAAGACCATGAACAGATGCAAGTGGAAGGACATGTCTGAGGCCTTTGTTCTGCAGTGGACTGGTAGCGGCTGATGATGATGATGATGATGATAATGATAATATATATATATATATATATATATATATATATATATATATATATATACAGTATATGTATGTATGTATATTTATATATATATAATACATACATATATATGTGGATATATATATATATATATATATATATATATATATATATATATATATACATACTGTACATACATATATATACATACATATATATATATATATATATATATATATATATATATATATATATATATATATATATATATATGCACATACATATATATGTGGATATATATATATATATATATATATATATATATATATATATAAATATACATACTGTACATACATATATATAAATATATATATATATATATATATATATATAGATATATATATATCCATATATATATATGTATGTATATATATTTATATATATATATGCATATATATATATCCACATATATATGTATGTATGTATATATATATATATATATATATATATATATATATATATATAATATAAATTAAAATATTCTTTGTCTACCACGCGGTGACACAGACCGCAAGATCGAAAGTGGTTCCTTCAGAGAGTTACTCGATCGTGAAATGATTGAAAACGAAAAATGACAATGTCAGGGTTTGAAGGTTTAAAGGTCACTCATGAGCCAGAGAGACAAAACGTAAATAGTGTGACTATTACTTAATATCAAAGTGAAATGACTAACATAAAATAGATGTAGTTGGACGTGACTGAAAAAATTAGCAATGGTTAAAGATACCAGAAGCAGAATACGCGAAACGAGGGCAGGCATAGTTTACAGGTGGGTCACAGTGTCAGCAGGGAGTGCTTTCCGTGAGGATAAGATTTGTTTACTAGAAGAAGTGACAGTTTATTTTCATCCATTTCCTAGAGACCAACCAACCTTTTCCTAGAGACTAACCAGCCATACATATAATCAAGGCCTAAGACCCATCTCCACCCAAGGTAGGACCAGGGATGGACAGGCAACGGTTGTTGACGACTCCTTTGATAGATTATCAGGCTCCCCGAAAGCCCTTATCCCTAGCTCACAAGAATGGAGATGCGTGAGGCTTTGAACAATACTGAGTCTAGGTTATTCTATAAGAACCACCAAAAGCTTGGTATCTGAACGAATAGATCTAAATATCCATCTATTTGTTCAACTGACGAAGATCTTGTACATTTTCATCAGCGAACGTAGCATAGTAGAAAAAGCCAAGTTATTTCCCACTGTATAGCTAGTATTCTATAGTCACCCCAAAGATTCATGGGGAAATAAGCCCCACCCCCAGATGACATCATAGCCAATCAGGTTGTCTCCCACGTTAGCAAGGGGTGGGGCTTATTTTGCCAGGAATCTTTGCGGCGACTATTGGTTATTCTAACAGAACCACCAAAAGGTTGGTTCATAATAGAGTATAGCTAGAAATCGGATGGCAAGTTGGAATAAATATATCTAGTTATCACAGAAAGCCAATTGATCCAAAAAACAAAAAATATATACAAAAAGTGCTATCTAATGTGGTTATCAGATCATAAACATATTGAGAAGGAAGAGAACTAATGGTAATAGAGGGATATTTGGAAGAAGAATATGAAGAATTGTGAGATGAAGGAGGAACTGGAAGGACATGGAAAGGCAAGGAGGAAATGAGGACCATATAGGACTGGAAACAGAAGAAGGAAGATGGAAATTAGTAACACTAGGAAGGGAAGGAAGAGGAGAATAGGACAAAAGCAAAGGAGGAATGGTATGAGAAGATGGATATGTGAAGATTATGGTGGCCAATGCGGTAACGTCCCTGCCTGATGATTGCCAGTCTGGGGTTAGAGTCCCGCTCAACAACCTCAACATCCTTATGAGCTAAGGATATGGGTTTAGGGGAGCCGATAGGCCTATCTGCTGAGTCATCAGCAGCCATTGCCTGGCCCTCCATGGTCCTAGCTTGGGTGGAGAGAGGCTTGGGCGCTGATCATAGTTATGTATGGTCAGTCTCTAGGGCAATGCCCTGCTTGTAGGGCAATGTCACTGTCCCTTGCCTCTGCCATTCATGAGCTGCCATTAAAACATGAAAGGGAAGAAGGCAAATGGCATAGGCCTATGATTGGGAAAAAAAGGCTCATTACCGAAAGGAATTGGAAAGGCTC
>NC_090725.1:304133537-304136037 GCF_036898095.1 Palaemon carinicauda | reverse complement strand
TTGTTGTTGATATATATGTATGTATATCTCATCTGTTAATAGTCAACTGCAGGATAAATGCCTCAGACATGTCCTTCCACACATGCATGCTTATGGTCTTTCTTTGCCAGTTTAGGCCTATACCCTCAAAATTTCTTAGTTCGTCAAATGATCGTCTTCTCTTCCTTGCCCTACTTCGTTCGAAATCTCTAGGGACCCATTCTGTTATTTTAATGTCCATCTATTATCTGTCGTTCTCATTATATGTTCTGTCCACGTAATTTATTTATTTTTTCCTTATTTGTTGTTAGAATATATTCTATTTTAGTTTGCTCACTTATCCATGTTGCTCTTTTTATGTCTCATAGGGCTATTCTCGTCCTCATTTATATATATATATATATATATATATATATATATATATATATATATATATATATATATATATATATATATATATATATATATATATATATATATATATCTGTGGGTGTGTATGTATGTATTTACGTATATAGTCCTTTAGAAGTCTAAAGTATCATTTGCTAAAATACTAAACCGAATTATAATGAAAAAATCATTCATATTTTAAGATCTGAAGACGCAGATTTAGCCATTTTGAATTATCAAAATATTTTATTGTTAGTTTAATCACTCTGCATGTGGAATGGTAGCCAAAGAGACAGAAAGGAATCAAGATGAATAGATGATTTGCGATAGGAAATATAGAGGCAAGGAATTTCATACTCTTATATTCTCATAGCAGAAATTTCAACCATGTATGATTGGTTAGGTTGAAACAAAGTACCTGATTGAATTATATTACATTCAATTATATTCAATGTTTTTAGTAGGTAATTGTTATTGACAGAAAGTTGATTTTTTTTTACTTGCATTAATTACTCTTTCTCTCCTGTTTTCCATTACATTAGCCTTTACCCCCGCCACCAAAGTAGCCTTCTCTCTCTCTCTCTCTCTCTCTCTCTCCTCTCTCTCTCTCTCTCTCTCTCTCTCTCTCTCTCTCTCTCTCTCTCTCCATTGCATTGGCTTTTACCTTAGAAATAGCCTCTCTCTGTCTCTCTCTCATTACCTACTCTTTCTCTCTTCTATTGCATTAGTTTTTACCTTCGAAATAGCCTCTCTCTCTCTCTCTCTCTCTCTCTCTCTCTCTCTCTCTCTCTCTAACTGGAATTGGATACATCACTCAATGTGATAATTTCTTTACATATGGAATAGCAAATATCTGGAACAGACTTCCAGCGGATGTAGTAAACAGTAACACAGTAAACAAGTTCAAGTATAAGTTAGACAAGATCATAAAAACTCTCTAAATGTTCAAACCAAATCGCTCTACCCAAGAGCAAGTGGAGTCTCCCCGGATGAACTAAAAAGTGTGAGACATTCAAAATCCATGTAACTCTCTCTCTCTCTCTCTCTCTCTCCTCTCTCTCTCTCTCTCTCTCTCTCTCTCTCTCTCTCTCTCTCTCAAGGTTCATTTGTACTAAAGACCTTTGCCACATCACAGTTGATTTTATCTATCTAAATATTTCAAAGTTCGTCTTTGCTGAAGACCTTAGTCACAGCATAGTTGATTTCTCTCTCTCTCTCTCTCTCTCTCTCTCTCTCTCTCTCTCTCTCTCTCATCTTCTTCTTCTTCCATTGCATTGGCTTTTACCTTAGAAATAGCCTCTCTCTCTCTCTCTCTCTCTCTCTCTCTCTCTCTCTCTCTCTCTCTCTCTCATTACCTACTCTTTCTCTCTTCTATTGCATTAGTTTTTACCTTCGAAATAGCCTCTCTCTCTCTCTCTCTCTCTCTCTCTCTATCTCTCTCTCTTTTTTTAGCTACTCTTTCTCTCTTCTATGGCATTAGTTTTTACCTTCGAAGTAGTCTCTCTCTCTCTCTCTCTCTCTCTCTCTCTCTCTCTCTCTCTCATTACCTACTCTTTCTCTCTTCTATTGCATTAGTTTTTACCTTCGAAATAGCCTCTCTCTCTCTCTCTCTCTCTCTCTCTCTCTCTCTCTCTCTCTCTCTCTCTCTCTCTCTCTCTCTTTTTTTTTAGCTACTCTTTCTCTCTTCTATGGCATTAGTTTTTACCTTCGAAGTAGTCTCTCTCTCTCTCTCTCTCTCTCTCTCTCTCTCTCTCTCTCTCTCTCTCTCATTAGTTACTCTTTCTCTCTTTTTCCATTGCATTATTTTTTACCTTCAAAACAGCCCCCCCCCTCTCTCTCTCTCTCTAATTTGAAAAGATACAACACCACTCAATGTGATAATTTCTTTACATATGGAATAGCAAATATCTGGAACAGACTTCCAGCGGATGTAGTAAACAGAAACACAGTAAACAAGTTCAAGTATAAGTTAGACAAGATCATAAAAACTCTCTAAACGTTCAAAACAAATCGCTCTACCCAAGAGCAAGTGGAGTCTCCCCGGATGAACTAAAAAGTGTGAGACATTCAAAATCCATGTAACTCTCTCTCTCTCTCTCTCTCTCTCTCTCTCTCTCTCTCTCTCTCTCTC
>NC_090725.1:304119195-304133037 GCF_036898095.1 Palaemon carinicauda | reverse complement strand
GTCAAGTCTATTAAAATAACAACAAATGCAGCCGTTGCTAGTCCACTGCAGGAAGAAGAGCCCAGTCCTGTTTAAAAAGACTATATTAAATTCAAGGTCTTCCTTTCCATTTAATGCGTCTTTATTAATAGGAAAGTCAGTCCTAGACTTATGGTACTATCCTAAGAAATAGTCAATCACCGAGCGAATCGTGTTTTTCTATGTCGGCCTATTATATGTTTATAATCTCTTCATACTTATCCTCCTTTCTTCTTTCTTATTTATCAGTTTTTATCTTCAGTCTCTTGTTACTTCCTTTACTTGTTGAGGTGGCCTATTGGTGCCTAGCGTCTGCTGGACTGGAGTTCGAGTCCCACTTACAACTCGATAGTTTCTTTTAGTGTCTGTAACCTCACCATCCTTCTGAGCTAAGGTTGGGGGTTTGGGGGAGTCTATAGGTTTACTGAGTCATCAGCAGCCATTGCCTGGCCTTCCCTGGTCTTAGCTTAGGTGGAGAGGGGCCTCGGTTGCTGATCATGTGTATGGTGTCTTTAGGGCGTTATCCTGATATATATATATATATATATATATATATATATATATATATATATATATATATATATATATATATATATATATATATATATATACATTTATATGTATATATAATAATAATAATAATAATAATAATAATAATAATAATAATAATAATAATAATAATAATAATAATAATATCCTGATAGCTAGGGTAATGTTACTGTCCCTAGTCTCTTCCATTCATGAGTGAACTTTAAACCCTACGCAATACAAGGCTTACAAAATCAGTTTATCACATATATTCTTATGTATTTTGCATACCACACAGCATACTGCCTGTTTATTGTCAAATCCATATTATTGAAGTACTTGGAAAACGGGGAAAGTCTTTAGTTTCTCCTTGAAAGTCTTAATATCTTCAATCTTTTGGATGTCCAGTGAGAGCTTGTTGTTTAGTCCATTTCTTTTAGCGAGTCACATTTGCACCGACTCGCAGCGGTGCCCTTTTAGCTCGGAAAAGTTTCCTGATCGCTGATTGGTTGGACGAGATCATTCTAAACAATCAGCGATCAGGAAACTTTTCCGAGCTAAAAGGGCACCGCTGCGAGTCGGTGCAAATCTGCCTCGATAAAAGAAATGGACTATAGAACCTACAGTAGAGATATACATTGGCTCCAATAATTTGAAACCATCTGTAACTATTCTCGTGTCTACATTGGTAAGTTATGAAAAACTGAAATTAGGGATAAAAGAGCAATTGTCATTCCCTTTAATTTTAAATGTTCATTATATCTTATAGTTTTTTTCTCATTTCCTTTTCTCACTGGGCTATTTTTTCCCTGTTTTGGAGCCCTTGGGCTTATAGCATCCTGCTTTTCCAACTGGGATTATAGCTTAGCTAGTAATAATAATAATAATAATAATAATAATAATAATACAATGGTAGCAATAATAACAATAATATTATTTCTATTATTATTATTATTATTATTATTATTATTATTATTATTATTATTATTATTATTATTATTATTATTATTATTATTATCATCATTTTTATTATTATTATTATTACTAGCTAAGTTACAACCCTAGTTGGAAAAGCAAGACGCTATAAGCCCAAGGGCTCCAACTGGGGAAAAATAGCCCAGTGAGGAAAGGAAACAAGGAAATAAATAAGTGCTATAAGAATTAATGAAAAATTAAAATAAAATATTTTAAAAATCATTAACAACATTAAAAACAGATATTTGATATATAAACTATAAAAGAACTTATGTAAGCCTGTTCAATATAAAAACATTTGCTTCGAGTTTAAACTTTTGAAGTTCAAGTTCTACTACTACTACTACTACTACTACTACTACATAATTATACCAAGGCATTTCCCCCAATTTTGGGGGGTAGCCGACATCAACAAATGAAACAAAACAAAAAAGGGGACCTCTACTCTCTACGTTCCTCCCAGCCTAACAAGGGACTCAACCGAGTTCAGCTGGTACTGCTAGGGTGCCACAGCCCACCCTCCCACATTATCCACCACAGATGAAGCTTCATAATGCTGAGTCCCCTACTGCTGCTACCTCCGCGGTCATCTAAGGCATCGGAGGCAGCAGCAGGGCCTACCGGAACTACCAGTAATAATAATAATTCTATGATCATTGTTTTCCAATGATATCG
The DNA here is from genome assembly GCF_036898095.1 of Palaemon carinicauda. Taxonomy (NCBI): domain Eukaryota; kingdom Metazoa; phylum Arthropoda; class Malacostraca; order Decapoda; family Palaemonidae; genus Palaemon; species Palaemon carinicauda. Next base: position 304,130,841 of record NC_090725.1, on the reverse strand, counting down.
AAAGTCGATGCAATGTACACTTCGTAATCCGGGAAGATTACCGTGTAATGCGAATCGTCATACTTGGTACTTGATCTTATCCTTTCTGTCGACGCAGAAATTCTAAGAAAAACAATTTCCTAATCATTTTTACTCTAAGTCAATGACCTCATTAGCATAAACCTTCAGAAAATGCTAAAGAAGAAGAAATCTATTTTAAGGATTTTTGAGTCCAAGATTTGATATTTCTCTTCCTGTTTTTTTTTTCCCTATTATATTATATTTTTCCAGTGTGATTTTTCTTATTGCACTATAATCAATATTTTCTCCTAAAAATATTACGACAAGATGCTTTATATATAAGTATAAACACACACACTCATAAAGTGTAAGATCACTGTACTCTTATTGGAACTGTATATGGCTTTTGCTGAAATAAAGATTATTATTATTATTATTATTATTATTATTATTATTATTATTATTATTATTATCAGGACAAAGGCCTCTAACATGTCCTTCCAATCGAGTGTTAATGGTCTCCCTATGCCAGTTTATACCCACAAATTTTCTTAGCTCGTCAATCCATCGTCTTCTCTTACTTCCCCCTGTTTCTTTTGTAATCTCTAGAGACCCATTCTGTTATCCTTAATGCCCGTCTATATATATATATATATATATATATATATATATATATATATATATATATATATATATATATATATATATGTATGTATGTATATATATTTATATATATATATATATATATATATATATATATATATATATATATATACATATATATATATATATGTATGTATATATATATATATATATATATATATATACATATATATATATATATATATATATATATATATATATATATATATATATATATATATATATATATATGTGTGTGTGTGTGTGTGTGTGTGTGTGTATTCTAATTCAATCCTATACTTTCAGCTAAGATATATCAACAACCGCTAATCAACTCTTAATGTCTTGAAAATTCCACAACAGATATTAGTATCCAAAAGTATTTAGGAATCGAATCTAGAATATTTTTTAACATCAACATTACAGTTTTTAACAACTGGAGGCTGAAGGATTTACTAAGAGCAATTGGCTGCACACACATTAAGATTGCTTCGGCATTGAAATAGCTATTTAAAATATATAGGCCTATTTAGTATTCTTTGAAATTTGATCAGGATAGCTGGACAAATATCAAAAGAATTAGCGGGTTAAGAGCAGTGAGAGATTACACTATAGTCAATTTTTTTTAATGAGGTGCATTTGCACCGACTCGTAGCGGTGCCCTTTTAGCTCGGAAAAGTTTCATGATCGCTGATTGGTTAGAATGATCTTGTCCAACCAATTAGCCAGCAGGAAACTTTTCCGAGCTAAAAGGGCACCCCTGCAAGTCTGCAAATATGCCTCTTTAAAAAGAATTGACTATAGGTATATTATGTTAAAAGGCCGCTCATGAATTTCAAAGTCAAAGGACAGTAACATTGCCCTACAGACTGACCATATATACATAATATGATCAGCGTCCTAGCCCGCTCTTCACCCAAGCTAGGACCAGGAAGGGCCAGGCAATGGCTGCTGATGACTCAGCAGATAGACCCATAGGCTCACCAAACCCCCCCCCCCCCCCCCCCAATCTCCAGCTCACAAGGATGGTGAGGTTAGAGACACCCGAACCCCAGTTCAGCAGATCTCTAGACAGGGACGTTTCCTATAGGCCACCACTAATGATATGGTAGGGATACAATGTATAATGTACGGAGGATGAATTGATAATTTGTATATAGTAAACATCTTGTATACATATAAAAGAGGTTGGGTCAGAAAACAAAATTGAAGTAATTGTATGGTAAGCTTTACAATGATAAAGGGTTGCCACAAAGAATGTTAGAAAGGATAACATAAGACAAGGTAATTGATTTCAATATGTGTTTAGAATAATAGTAGAATGTGATAGAATAAGATAGAAGATAATTTGCGGCATGTCATTTTGAAGAGGGGAATCTATAAAACTGAAAGATGAATGAATTTCTGAGAGCATAGTTCTCTCTCTCTCTCTCTCTCTCTCTCTCTCTCTCTCTCTCTCTCTCTCTCTCTCTCTCTCTCTCTCTCTCTCTCTCTGTATTATATATATATATATATATATATATATATATATATATATATATATATATATATATATATATATATATATATATATATATATATATATATATATATATATATATATACTGTATATATATCCCAAATACCTTTAAATATCGATTTCGTTCTGCCATGAAGAATAACAGAATCTAAATGTCCCCTTTATTGCAATTTAACGCTAAGGTTCGAGTCCATGGCTGGGCAGAAGTACTAAGTACTTATTATGAAATGAATCTCCCTATGGATGTGTGATATATCAGAGAGAAGAAGTAATAGACGGGAAAATAGTATTTACCTGAAATCTAGCGCCGACGACAGCGAGTGCCATCCAGAGGCAAGTGACCATCTTCAGCCAAGAAGACACTCGGGGTTTGATAGCGTTTTTCATGGCCCTTCGACCGTCTGTTTGTTCTTAATGATTTTAAAGAGAGAAAACCCGATACAACCTAAACGTCGCCGATGGCCAGCGACCTCCAACGTTGCAGGGCACCACTTTCGGAATGCACAGAATCTCCGAGATGTGTATGATTTTAAGTACCTTCTGCTTAGCTCCTCCCATTTGAATTTTACCCTCGACATGTCACGCCATCTATGATCTCTCTCTTCCGCTCCACGAAGTCCCTAATAAGGTTCAACCAAACATCTGTATAGAAAAGCCACGTAGAGTCGCCAATTTTGTTAGTTTTTCTTTACTTATTCCGTGAGGGGTTAATGTCATTATTAAATTTGATGCTAGTTGAACGTTGGGGATTCGACAGACCCTAATGAGCCACTTAGTATTTTATCTACAAGTGTAATGAAGCACTTGACACGAGTTTTCGCGGAAATGTCATCAAATGTGTCCTTGTATTTTTACTTAGGTGGTGGAATTCTAGTTTCTCGATTCGATATTCCATTACTAATACTCCATAAGACAAATGGTGTTCTTATTTTGCATAAAAGTCTCAGAGAGAGAGAGAGAGACAGTCATATTTATTGAATTTTGTTAAACACTTCTGGTAGCTTAGCTCCAGCCAATGAACAGAAGAAGAAGAATGGAGCTATGATTTCAAATCGATCCTTATATAGAACGAAATTATATTTTTTTCTTTATTATCAAGGATTGTAATAAAATAATCGGTAGGTAGGCCTATATAAGGAAATACATAAACTAGTTACAATTTAAAGAGCTATTGAAATAATAATGATGAGAGTGACACTAAGAGACAGAAAAAGACCAACTTGGATACGAGAGCAAACTAAAGTAGAGGATATTCTAACAGCATATAAAACAGAGAAATGTACATGGGCAGGACACATAATTAGAACGACAGATAATAGTTGGATATTAATAGCAATTGCACAAAGAAGCAGGGGAAGGAAGAGAAGACGAAGGATTGCCGAACTGAGAAAGTTTGTGGGTGTGGAGACTGGCATAGAAAGACCATAAACAGACGCGAGTGGAGGGGCATGTTTGAGGCCTTTGTCCTGCAGTGGACTAGCTACGGCTGATGATGATATGAGAATATTAGGAGCATATTTCAGTATTTGATAGAAATATAAAGGATAAACAGAAAATATTTTTTTTTGGAATAGGCATGAGTCGATAGAAATATATTTGATGTAAATTAACCAAAAAAAAAAAAAAAAAAAAAAAAGATAAATGTTGGATGCATTTGTATATAGCCATGATCAGCATAGTTATACTTGTAAGGGCCACCCATACTAGGTTGGTTTGCCGTGAGCGATCAGACCCAAATCTCTCACTATCACCAATCCACAGTTAGCCAGCGTAGTGATGAAAATTGGCCAAACCACTGACATGAATATAGACATGTGTGAGGCCTTTGTTCTGCAGTGGACTAGAAACAGTTATTATTATTATTATTATTATTATTATTATTATTATTATTATTATTATTATTATTATTATTATTATTATCATTAGCCAAGCTACAACCCTAGTTGGAAAAGCAAGATGCTATAAGCCCAAGGGCTCCAGTAGGGAAAAATAGCCCAGTAAGGAAAGAAAATAAGGAAATAAATAAATGATGGGAACAAAGTAACAATAAATCATTCTAAAAACAGTAACAACGTCGAAATAGATATGTCATATATAAACTATTAACAACGTCAAAAACAGATATGTCATATACAAACTATAAAAAGACTCATGTCAGCCTGGTCAACATAAAAGACATTTGCTCCAACTTTGAACTTTTGAAGTTCTACTGATTCACCTACCCGATTGGGAAGATCATTCCACAACTTGGTCACAGCTGGGATAAAGCTTCTAGAATACTGTGTAGTATTGAGCCTCATGATGGTGAAGGCCTGGCTATTAGAATTAACTGCCAGCCTAGTATTAAGAACAGGATAGTATTGTATAGTATAGTAGTTGCATTTGTTGTTGAAGGAAATGGGACTTGATTTCATTGTAACTTTAAATTAACATAAATTTACATATACGGAACTGAATGAATGAAAAAAGTCTTATGTAATTTACATGCATTTACTCAATATAACATGAGTGGGACTCACCTTGCAAGCTGGCTATATATATCTCTTAAATAAACAAAGTAAATATATGAATGAAAAAATTCACTCTCTTGTTAGACCATCTTGTTTATGGATTTGGTATGGCAGTGTACCACTATATATGTATATATATATATATATATATATATATATATATATATATATATATATATATATATATATATATATATATATATATATATATGTATGTATGTATATATATTTATTTTTATATAGATATTATATATATATATATATATATATATATATATATATATATATATATATATATATATATATATATATATATATAACGACAAGTAATTAGCGTATTTAGAGATAAATTTTTACCAATATCTGTGGATTTGAATCGAAAACTATAACTGGTAATTTGACTGAAAACAAACTAAGTCTAAAATGTCTGAATTTAACGAACTTAAGGCTATGTCTGAATATAAGATGTGACGAGTTTAATAGAGAAATGTGATCTTTTTACATTTTGGAAGAGGAATGAAATTTTCAGGGTTGGACCAAGCTTCCGATTGCCAAAATTTCATGTAGGGAAAATTTCATGTAAGGAAAAATTTCAAATCTATATAAGTGACAGAAGATATTGACTATTATAAGGTATTTCAAAAAGATTACTCTTTTCTTTAAATACAAAATAATTTGTTTATCTTAAATAGAATACATTTAAAAAAATGAATACTATAAGTAGGAAGTTATTCGTAAAATCCTAACACATCTTCCTTATCTATTTTAATGTTGTTGCTGTTCTTAGATTATTTTATATTTTTTTGTTCATTACTTTTCATATAGTTCATTTATTTCATTATTTCCTTTACTCGTTTGGCTATTTTTTGATTGTCGGAGCCCTTGGGCTTATAGCATCCTGCATATCCAACTAGGGTTGTAGGTTAGCTAATAATAATAATAATAATAATAATAATAATAATAATAATAATAATAATAATAATAATAATAATAATAATAATAATAATAATAATATGAGAGGTAAAATAATAATAATAATAATGATAATAATAATAATAATAACAATAATAATAATAATGATAATAATAATAAGAGTAGTAAAATAATAATAATAATAATAATAATAATAATAATAATAATAATAATAATAATAATAATAATAAGAGTAGTAAAATAATAATAATAATAATAATAATAATAATAATAATAATAATAATAATAATAATAATAATAATAATAATAATAATAATAATAAACTTCTCGACAATTCATTGAACATTCTAGATCTTTATTCAGACTATAGATACCCCGCTTCTTCATTGAGTTTCTCTGTTCGTTTTGAAACACAAAAAACCTCAATAAAATTTATCTAAAAAAAAAAAAAAAAAAAAAAAAAAAAAAAAAAAAAAACCATCTTCCATGTTAAATTCAGATAATACTACATTGGATCCCTCTCTCTGGTTGTGACTTATTTTGTCCTTGCCTACACATACACTGATTAGTGTCTGGGTTAATTTTTTGGATTTTTCAAATTTTATATTTTTTTCATTTTCTATTTTTTTTCCTTTTCAAAGTCCTAAATATATTTCTGATCCACTATTCCACTAAAATGGAATCTTGAAGGGACTCGGCGTTCTAAAAGAAGTCATACTTGTTTCTTCTGTATCTGTTCACTTGATAAAGAAACAGTACAAGTGAATCTTTATCAAGGAACAGTGCATTCCAAAATAAATGGGACTTCTTCCCTCTGCTGAGTCCATCTTGTAGATTATTTCCTTTGCATCTGGAAGGCCGGACTCTATATTTCATTCTATGTTCTCAGCACCAAACATATTTCTGTTCCACCATTCCAGTAAAATGGAATCTTCTTGAGGGGACACAGGGTACTAAAAGAAGTCAGGCTTGTTTCTTTTGGATCTGTCCACCTGACAAAGAAACAGTACAAGTGAATCTTTATCAAGGAACAGTGCATTCCAAAATAAATGGGACTTCTTCCCTCTGCTGAGTCCATCTTGTAGATTATTTCCTTTCCATCTGGAAGGCCAGACTCTATATTTAATTCTATGTTCTCAGCACCAAACATATTTCTGTTCCACCATTCCAGTAAAATGGAATCTTCTTGAGGGGACACAGGGTACTAAAAGAAGTCAGGCTTGTTTCTTTTGGATCTGTCCACCTGACAAAGAAACAGTACAAGTGAATCTTTATCAAGGAACAGTGCATTCCAAAACTAGTGGGACTTCTTCCCTCTGCTGAGTCCATCTTGTAGATTATTTCCTTTGCATCTGGAAGGCCGGACTCTATATTTTATTCTATGTTCTCAGCACCGAACATATTCCTGACCCACTCTTCTAGTAAAATGGAATCTTCTTAAGGGGGCACAGGGTACTAAGAGAAGTCATACTTGTTTCTTCTGTATTTTTCCACCTGACAAAGAAACAGTACAAGTGAATCTTTACCAAGGAATAGTGCATTCCAAAACAATTGGGACTTCTTCCCTCTGCTGAGTCCATCTTGTAGATTATTCCATTTGCATCTGGAATGTTCACAGCACCAAACATATTCCTGATCCACTATTCCTGTAAAATGGAATCTTCTTGAGGGGACACAGCATACTAAAAAAGTCAGACTTGTTTCTTCTGCATCTGTCCACTTGATAAAGAAGCAGTACAAGTGAATCTTTATCAAGGAACAGTGCATTCCAAAACAAGTGAGAATTCTTCCCTCTGCTGAGTCCCTCTTGTAGATTATTTCCTTTGCATCTGGAAGGCCGGACTCCATATATTATTCTATGTTCACAGCACCAAACATATTCCTGATCCACTATTCTAGTAAAATGGAATCTTCTTGAGGGGACTCAGCGTTCTAAAAGAAGTCAGGCTTGTTTCTTCTGCATCTGTCCACTTGATAAAGAAACAGTACAAGTGAATCTTTGTCAAGGAACAGTGCCTTCCAAAACAAGTGGGACTTCTTCCCTCTGCTGAGTCCATCTTGTATATTATTTCCTTTGCATCTGGAAGGCCGGACTCCATATTTTACTCTATGTTCACAGCACCAAACATATTCCTGATCCACTATTCCAGTAAAATGGAATCTTCTTGAGGGGACACAGCCCGGCCCCGTCTCATACTCGCACACTTGATACAAGTAAGATAAGCGTAAAATTCTTCTTCACTCGAGGGCTTAACTAGTGCGCTTTAATTGTTCAGTGACTACTTTCCTCTTGATAAGGGTAGAAGAGACTCTTTAGCTATGTTAAGCAGCTCTTCTAGGAGAAGGACACTGTAAAATCAAACCATTGTTCTCTCGTCTTAATTAGTACCATAGCCACTGTACCGTGGTCTTGGGGGTAGTGTCCTCTTACTTGAGGATACACTCAGACATACTTCATTATTCTATTAGCTTCCTTATATCCTTTCCTCACTGGGCTATTTCCCAACTGAAACCCTTGGGCTTATGGCTTATACCATCCTGCTTTTCCAACTAGGGTTGTAGCTCCGCTGAACAATTACATTGCAGAAGTTAACCCCTTGAGTAAAGAAGAATTGTTTGGTAATCTTAGTGTTGTCAGGTGTATGAGGAGAGAGGAGGATTGTGGAGTAATATCAGTATTGTCAGGTGTATTAGGAGAGAAAAGAATTATTTGGTAATCCCAGTGTTGTCAGGTGTACGAGGAGAGAGGAGAACTGTTTGGTAATCTCAGTGTTGTCAGGTGTATGAGGACAGAGAAGAATTGCTTAGTAATCTCAGTGTTGTCAGGTGTATGAGGACAGAGAAGAATTGTTTGGTAATCTCAGTGTTGTCAGGTGTATGAGGACAAAGGAGAATTGTTTTGTAATCTCAGTGTTGTCAGGTGTATGAGGAGAGAGAAGAATTGTTTGGTAATCTCAGTGTTGTCAGGTGTATGAGGAGAGAGGAGAATTGTTTGGTAATCCCAGTGTCGTTAGGTTTATGAGGACAGAAGAGAATTATTTGGTAATCCCAGTGTTGCCAGGTGTATGAGGAGAGAGGAGAATTGTTTGGTAATCTCAGTGTTGTCAGGTGTATTAGGAGAAAAAAGAATTGTTTGATAATCTCAGCGTTGTCAGGTGTATGAGGACAGAGAAGATTTGTTTAGTAATCTCAGTGTTTTTAGGTGTATGAGGACAGAGAAGAATTGTTTTGTATGTCAGTGTTGTCAGTGTATAAGAGAGGAGAATTGTTTGGTAATCTCAGTGTTGTCAGGTGTATTAGGAGAGAAAAGATTTGTTTAATAATCTCAGTGTTCTCAGGTGTATGAGGGCAGAGAAGATTTGTTTAGTAATCTGAGTGTTGTCAGGTGTATGAGGGCAGAGGAGAATTGTTTAGTAATCTCAGTGTTATCAGGTGTATGAGGAGAGAGGAGAATTGTTTGGTAATCCCAGTGTCGTTAGGTTTATGAGGACAGAAGAGAATTATTTGGTAATCTCAGTGTTGTCAGGTGTATGAGGAGAGAGGAGAATTTTTTGGTAATCTCAGTGTTGTCAGGTGTATGAGGAGAGAGGAGAATTGTTTGGTAATCCCAGTGTCGTTAGGTTTATGAGGACAAAAGAGAATTATTTGGTAATCTCAGTGTTGTCAGGTGTATGAGGAGAGAGAAGAATTGTTTGGTAATCTCAGTGTTGTCAGGTGTATGAGGAGAGAGGAGAATTGTTTGGTAATCTCAGTGTTGTCAAGTGTATGAGGAGAGAGGAGAATTGTTTGGTAATCCCAGTGTCGTTGGGTTTATGAGGACAGAAGAGAATTATTTGGTAATCTCAGTGTTGTCAGGTGTATGAGGAGAGAGAAGAATTGTTTGGTAATCTCAGTGTTGTCAGGTGTATGAGGAGAGAGGAGAATTGTTTGGTAATCCCAGTGTCGTTAGGTTTATGAGGACAGAAGAGAATTATTTGGTAATCTCAGTGTTGTAAGGTGTATGAGGAGAGAGGAGAATTGTTTGGTAATCTCAGTGTTGTCAGGTGTATTAGGAGAGAAAAGAATTGTTTGATAATCTCAGCGTTGTCAGGTGTATGAGGACAGAGAAGATTTGTTTAGTAATCTCAGTGTTTTCAGGTGTATGAGGACAGAGGAGAATTATTTTATAATCTTAGTGTTGTCAGTGTATGAGAAGAGAGGAGACTTGTTTTGTAATCTCAGTGTTGTCAGGTGTATTAGGAGAGAAAATATTTGTTTAGTAATCTCAGTGTTTTCAGGTGTATGAGGACAGAGAAGATTTGTTTAGTAATCTGAGTGTTGTCAGGTGTATGAGGACAGAGAAGAATTGTTTAGTAATCTCAGTGTTTTCATGTGTATGAGGACAGAGGAGACTTGTTTTGTAATGTCAGTGTTGTCACTGTATGAGGAGAGACGAGAATTGTTTGTTAATCTCAGTGTTGTCAAGTGTATGAGGGCAGAGAAGAATTGTTTAGTAATCTCAGTGTTTTCTGGTGTATGAGGACAGAGGTAGAATTGTTTTGTAATCTCAGTGTTGTCAGCGTATGAGGAAAGAGGAGAATTGTTTGGTAACCTCAGTGTTTTCAGGTGTATGAGGACAGAGGAGAATTGTTTAGTAATCTCAGTGTTGTCAGTGTATGAGTAGAGAGGAGAATTGTTTTGTAATCTCAGTGTTCTCAGTGTATGAGGACAGAGAAGAATTGTTTTGTAATCTCGGTGTTTTAGGTGTATAAGGACAGAGGAGAATTGTTTTGTAATCTCAGTGTTATCAGTGTATGAGGAGAGAGGAGAATTGTTTTGTAATCTCAGTGTTGTCAGTGTATGAGGACAGAGGAGAATTGTTTAGTAATCTCAGTGTTGTCAGGTGTATGAAGACAGAGGAGAATTGCTCAGTAATCTCAGTGTTGTCAGGTGTATGAGGACAGAAAAGAATTGTTTAGTAATCTCAGTGTTGTCAGTGTATGAGGAGAGAGGAGAATTGTTTGGTAATCCCAGTGTTATCAGGTGTATGAGGATATGAGGACAGAGGAGAATTGTTTGGTATTCCCAGTGTTGACAGTGTATGAGAAGAGAGGAGAATTGTTCGGTAATCTCAGTGTTGTCAGGTGTATTAGGAGAGAAAACAATTTTTTGATAATCTCAGTGTTTTCAGGTGTATGAGGACAGAGAAGAATTGTTTGGTAATCTCAGTGTTGTCAGTGTATGAGAAGAGAGGAGAATTGTTTGGTAATCTCAGTGTTGTCAGGTGTATTACGAGAGAAAAGATTTGTTTAGTAATCTCAGTGTTGTCCGGTGTATGAGGACAGAAGATAATTGTTTTGTAATCTCGGTGTTGTCAGTGTGTGAGGAGAGAGGAGAATTGTTTGGTAATCTCAGTGTTGTCAGGTGTATTAGGAGAGAAAATAATTGTTTGATAATATCCGTGTTTTCAGGTGTATGAGGACAGAGGAGAATTGTTTGGTAATCTTAGTGTTATCAGGTGTATTAGGAGAGAAAATAATTGTTTGATAATCTCAGTGTTTTCAGGTGTATGAGGACAGAGGAGAATTGTTTTATAATCTCAGTGTTGTCAGTGTATGAGAAGAGAGGAGAATTGTTTGGTAATCTCAGTGTTGTCAGGTGTATTACGAGAGAAAAGATTTGTTTAGTAATCTCAGTGTTGTCCGGTGTATGAGGACAGAGAAGAATTGTTTAGTAATCTCAGTGTTTTCAGGTGTATGAGGACAGAAGATAATTGTTTTGTAATCTCAGTGTTGTCAGTGTGTGAGGAGAGAGGATAATTGTTTTGTAATCTCAGTGTTGTCAGGTGTATGAGGACAGAAAAGAATTGTTTAGTAATCTCAGTGTTTTCTGGTGAATGAGGACAGAGGAGAATTGTTTTGTAATCTCAGTGTTGTCAGTGTATGAGGAAAGAGGAGAATTGTTTGGTAATCTCAGTGTTGTCAGGTGTAAGAGGACAGAGGAAAATTGTTTGGTAATGTCAGTATTGTCAGTGTATGAGAAAAGAGGAGAATTGTTTGGTAA
>NC_090725.1:304056695-304114195 GCF_036898095.1 Palaemon carinicauda | reverse complement strand
TATTCTTAAAATACTTTATTTTTATCATTTATTACTTCTATTGTAGCTTATCTATTTCCTTATTTTCTTTCCTCACTGGGCTATTTTTCCCTTTTGGAGCCCTTGTGCTTGTAGCATCTTGCTTTTCCAACTAGGGTTGTAGCTTGGCTTTAATAATGATAATAATAATAATAATATGACTAAAGGCATGACTGAGGCCTTTGTCCTGCAGTGAACTTGAGAAAATTTTGTATTTCTTGTTGAATTTTGTATTTCTTTATCAGATATACATTTCAGACATACACGCTCATACACTGTAATGCTATTGCTTTTTATATCTCTCGCTCTCTCGTGATAAGAGAAAAACCTGTTTAAGCTTGCCATTACATGTTCCACATTGTTGGAATTGTTATCTTGTTGAATAAAGTCACATTCACTTCGCCCTTCTATTAGTACCTAAAAGCTACCTTGAAAACAATTGGTGACCCCAAAGTAACCCGAACAGTTATTATTATTATTATTATTATTATTATTATTATTATTATTATTATTATTATTATTATTATTATTATTATTATTATTATTATTATTATTATTGAATACTATGGCTGCATCGGCAGAATTCAATTTCTTGTCCATTTTCTCGATTCTACGGACAATTCTCTTTTCAGGGTTGCTACATTCAGCTAGCAAGGTGGCGAAGTTCATAAGGTGGGTGAAGGATACAATTCAGGTTAAGGCTGGATGTAATTAATACAAGTACAAGTAATACTCGAAAATTACAACAGGTAAAGTAATTTTCTAGTCATTTTCGAGTATTACTTGTTCTTGTATTAATTACATCCAGCCTTAACCTGAATTGTATCCTTCACCCGCCTGATGACCTTCGCCACCTTGCTAGCTGAATGTAGCAACCCTGAAAAGAGAATTGTCCGTAGAATCGAGAAAATGGACAAGAAATTGAATTCTGCCGATGCAGCCATAGTAATCAACTCCACCTGTTTGAAGGAGGGTCTCCTACCAAGATATTATTATTATTATTATTATTATTATTATTATTATTATTATTACTGTTGTTGTTGTTGTTGTTGTTGTTATTATTGTTATTATTACCAGCCAAGCTACAACCCTAGTTGGAAAAGCAGGCTGCTATAAGCCCAAGGGCTCCAACAGGGAAGACAGCCCAGTGAGGAAAGGAAATATGGAAACTGATGGAATAGTGTGAGACTTAATATAATTAGAAAATAGCAAGAGATTAGGTGGCTTTCCAAGTAAAAACCATCATAATTTTTCAATTATTATTATTATTACTAGCTAAGCTACAACACTAGTTGGAAAAAACACAGGATGCTATAATCCCAAAGGTCTCCAACAGGGAATACAGCACTGTGAGGAAAGGAAATATGGAAACAGATGGAGTAGTGTGCCCTCAAGCAAGAGAACTCTAACCCAAGACAGTAGAAGACCGCAGTACAAAAGGCAATGACACTACCCAAGACTAGAGAACAATGGGTTGATTTTGGAGTGTCCTTCTTTCTCTCAAGTTATTGGCCACCTTCAGGAACCATGATCCTACAAGGTAGAATTTACAACGTCTTTTATAGACTTTTAAAATACACATTTGCATTGCAATCTTCATACTTAAAATTGCCATGTGAGTTTATAATAGAAGTAAAAGATTTTTACTAAATTCTATAATAATAGGAATGATAACAATGATAATTCATCTGTTCTTGATAATTAGAAACCGTTCAAATTATCATGAAATTTAGGGACATAAGGTGGATGGACGGCCAATTAGCTGTCCGAAATAAATTATATTTCCAAAGAAATGTCAGCAAACAGCTGTTCTCTACACTTGTTCTGTGGGTCAAAAATGACACATCTCTCTCTCTCTCTCTCTCTCTCTCTCTCTCTCTCTCTCTCTCTCTCTCTCTCTCTCTCTCTCTCTCTCTCTCTCGGACCGTGTGAGTGACCCTGGTTGCTGAGCTTACCTGGTCTTATCACACAGGGGAACTTTATTATTATTATTATTATTATTATTATTATTATTATTATTATTATTATTATTATTATTATTATTACTTGCTAAGCTACAACCCTAGTTGGAAAAGCATAGCTCAGCGAGGAAAGGAAAAAAGGAAAAATAAAATATTTTAAGAATAGCAGCAACATTAAGGTAAATATTTCCTAATATAAACTATAAAATCTAACGAAACAAGAGAAAGAGAAATTAGATAGAATAGCGTGCCCGAGTGTACCCTCAAGCAAGAGAACTCCAACCCAAGACAGTGGAAGACCATGATTCAGAGGCTATGGCACTGCTCAAGACTTGAGAACGCTGGTTTGATTTCGGAGTGTCCTTCTCCTAGAAGAGCTGCTTACCATAGCTAGAGTCTCTTCTATCCTTACCAAGAGGAAAGTAGCCACTGAACAATTACTTGGGTGAAGAAAAATTGTTTGGCAATCTCAGTGTTGTCAGGTGTATGAGGATTAGAGGAGATTATGTAAAGAATATGCCAGACTATTCGGTGTATGTGTAGGTAATGAGAAAGTGAACCGTAACCAGAGATAAAGATCCAATGTAGTACTGTCTGGCCAGTCAAAGGACCCCATAACTCTAGTACTAGTATCACTAAAGGACCTACAAGGTCTGTTTGTCGTATATATTCTTAAGTATTCAGCGTATTACACAGCATATTGCTAATTTATTGTCAAATCCTCATTATCAAAGCACTTGTAAAACAAGAAAGTCTTCATTTGCTTCTTGAAAGCATTAATATCTTCAGTCTTTCGCACACTATTCTATCTTATTTCTTTCCTTATTCATTTTTGAGTTTTTATAGTTTATATATGTAATATTTATTTTAATGTTGTTACTGTTCTTTGAATATATTAATTAATTACTTTTCTTGTAGTTTCCTTATTTCCTTTCCTTACTGGGCTATTTTCCCTGTTGGAGCCCTCGGGTTTATAGCATTCTGCTTTTCCAACTAGGGTTGTAGCTTAGCAAGTAATAATAATAATAATAATAATAATAATAATAATAATAATAATAATAATAATAATAATAATAATAATAATGTTTAATGGGAACTTGTTGTATAGTCTAATACAGTGTAACAGTCACATTTGGAAGAATTAAGTTTAGGCATAAGACAAATAAGAAGAATGAACAAGGCAGAAATAAAACCAGAAACCAGAAAGTGGGATACTGAAAAGTGGAAAGAAGAAATAGAAAGTAAAGTGAGCCTAGAAATATATAGAACGTGGAAGAAAGAAATTAAAGAAGAGTTAATTTATGACAATACATTTGCTTCAGTGATATTTTTTAGAGCAAGAACTAATACGTTAAAACTAAATATTGTAAATAGACACAATGGAGGGAATGTAAACTGTAATTTTTGTGAAAATGAGGAGGAAGATTTGATACAGTTTTTGTTATTTTGCCAGGAATATAGAAAAGAAAGGAATGAAGTAATTGAGCTACAACAACCATACGACGAAGGCCTAAAGAAAATAGTAGGATTATTTCTATTTAGTGAAACAAATATAGAAAAGAAAAAAGAAGTTTTAAATCTAATGTGGAAGAAAAGACAAAACAGTACAAGAAGATAAACGTTAGAGGCGCCGTTGTAAAAGCAATGCCTCACCCCAGAACCTAAACCTGAACAGTAACACAGTTACACAGTACAGCTTAAATTAGTGTTTCATCTTGAACTGTTATTTTGTCGTGGTCGAAGAGCGTTAATTATTTATTCACCAAAAGAATGTATGAGGTATGTATGATTATGTATATCAGTACTTAGAATCTTAGACTTTGATGCTAAACAATAATGCATATACAAAACCAAGATTATAGTAGAATTTCGTTATTCATGCATCCATCATTTATGGAAGGGAGCTTTAATGGAGTTAGGAGATAATTTAGGATACTGTATTATGGAGTGGAGTACTGTATTCGGTATTTTTCAGTATACAACTATGTAAGACAAAAACTGACATTAAAAGGTATTTATATGGGAATAAAAATACCTACAGAGATAATACATTAAGTTTCTTAGCCTAATCTACCATGCTCTTTGCCTAACCTGACATGTTAACCATTATTATTATTATTATTATTATTATTATTATTATTATTATTATTATTATTATAAGCTAAGCTATAACCCTAATTGGAAAAGCAAGATGCAATAAGCCCAAGGGCTCTAACAAGGAAAATAGCCCTGTGAGGAAAGGAAAAAATGAAAATAAAATATTCTTAAAAGAGTAACAGCATTGAAATAAATATCTCCTATATAAACTAGAACTTTAACAAAACAAGAGGAAGCGATATAAGATAGAATAGTGTGCTCAAGTGTATCCTCAAGCAAGATAACTCTAACCCCAGGCAGCGGCAATAATATGATAATTTAAGTTTGATCTCGTGAAAAATTTGATAAGTAACCAATTATCCAGTAGAAGAAATGTTTAACACTATTTTAAAGTTGTGAATGTGCTTTTAACACAATGACATATGCCTAAAAACTCTATCACACTTGAAGCAAACCACAATAAATGAGGAATTTTTCAATATTAAACTTACCCGATAATCATGTAGCTGTCAACTCCGTTGCCCGACAGAATTCTATGGAGGGATACGCCAGCTATCACAATACTAGAAGGGGGTGTATTTACCAGCGCCACCTGTGGCCAGGTACTCAAGTACTTCTTGTTGACACCTCCTCAATTATTCCTCTGTCGTGCTTCCGGCAAGACGTTCTGGGATACGCTTATGTTCTTGGAGTATTTTCACGACTTTGGTGAAGTATTTCTCTTTGATTTCGGCTGTCGCTTTACTGGAAACTTCTATATTAGCTTAGTTAGCTTTTGGAATTAATTTGATTAATTATGGTGACGAGAGAGTATGAACTCTCGTTCACTTTTCAATGGCCGACCCTTCCCTTAGACGGAAGTGTTGGTGTCTAAGAGAGTATAGACTCTCTTTCTTAATTTTGCTTAACAAAAGTTATAGATTTATTTTATATCTCTCCGCCTCTTATAGGCCTCTTCGATTAACTTCCTTTTATTATAAACTCATTATAATTAATTTTTATATTTGTTTATATTCGACCTTCCTAATAGTAGGCGGTCTTTTACCGAAGTTAATAAACTTTGAGCCCGTCATTTCGGTTTTACCTGTTAACATATTATGCTATTTCCGCCACAGAGTTTGAAAGATTTTCTTTGACAGTCTCGTACTGTTTTCAAAGTTGAACTAACGTTTTGTTTTGTCTCTGCAGTTGTTGACGTTCAGAACGTTCAACTTGCACTCTATCGTTACGATAGAGAAAGAATGTTCACGGTTTCACGTTGCAGTAAGAGTAACCGTGTCTATCGTTTTGTTCATTCTTTCTTAACTTAATGGTTTTGATCCTAATAAAGGAACTTTTCAGTTTTTTTCCTTTAACAATAATATGTTTTAACGATATATATGATTGGGCTCTTCTCTTAGGTTCTAAGTCAAGAGAGAGAGAGAGAGAGAGAGATAGAGACGGAGGGAGAAAGAGGATAAACGTTTCATTCAAGCCTGCCAGGCGTACGAGTAACGTCGTTATCGTTTTTGCTCTTCTCCCTAGTCTCTTTAGGGGAAGAAACTAAACGTTTCTAGAGTGATCTAGTGTTTAGTCTCTTTCCAACCACTGAATTATCTTTCATTAGATTTTTCTGTTACATTGTAATTCTGTTTTCGCAATTACTAACTTTGAGAAAGGATAGAATTGCGTATTTCAGGTACAAACCACTTAAAGTTTCGAGTTCAGTGAAATAAGTGCAAACAGAAATCAAAGTGATAAGTGATTAGTGCGTGAGGGTACTTTTGTGCGCGCCAGTCGTCCTCCCAGTCCGGGACCTCTTGCAAGCTCCCAAGCCCAGGGGAGAAGCAATGTCGAAGGGCATAAGGGTTCAGTAGGCCTTGATCGGCGCACAGAAGTATTCTCGGTGGTTGTGGGCGTGTCTTACCGAGACCGTCACTCCCACCCGCAGACGATTGAGCCCTTATTTTGCTCGTCTGCAGAAGAGATTAGGAGAGAAAATAAAGGCAGAGTAACGCTGGTCTCAGGTCTCAAGACCTCTTAAACGTTAAGTCCAGACCTATGCCAGACGTACGAAGTTAAAGTTCACAACCCGAATGCAGTCATTGGGTTAGCTCTGACTCTCCTCAGTCATCAGTTGATTACACTCCGCCTAAGAGGAGTAAGGTTCTGCCACAACAGATCTCTGCTGTTAAGGCTTTACCTCAGCAGAACTTAGTGTCTGCCGACCCCAAGTTAACTCTACTGCAGTCCATACAGTCACAACTTTCGGTCTTGATGCGTGAGTGTCGGGCTGAGAGTGTTGCGCCTCCGCCTCCGCCTACACTCCCCCCCGCCTATGATCGCTCCGCCTGATCACAGTACCACCTGCCAGGCGTACGTTGTTGTGAACTCTACTACAGTCCATGCAAGCACAGCTTTCGGACTTGATGCGTGAGTGTCGGGCTGAGAGTGTTGCTCCTCCGCCTTCGCCTACACTCCCTCCACCTACACTCGCTCCGCCTGATCACAGTACCATCTGCCAGGCGTACGATGTTGTGGACTCTACTACAGTCCATGCAAGCACAGCTTTCGGACTTGATGCGTGAGTGTCGGGCTGAGAGTGTTGCTCCTCCGCCTCCGCCTTCACTCCCTCCACCTACACTCGCTCCGCCTGATCGCAGTACCATCTGCCAGCAGTTCCACCTGCCAGGCGTACGATGTTGAGCCACGTGCTGAGTTTGCTGTTCCCTGTGGTGTTCAGCCTCCGCCTTCCTTAAGGCAACCTTTACATTGGGATCAGGAGGATTATACCTCTCTTCCTCCGCCTCCACTTGCTGCTCCACCAGTGATGCAACACTCGGTTGAGGTACAACAACCTCTCCCGTCCATGAGTCAGTCTCCTCAGCTCTTGCTGCAGCGAGCTCAACCCTCCACAAGGCAAGCACCACAACACCTTAGCCTTGCGCCTCAGGAGCCTCAGCTTGCGAGACATTTACCTTGTTCTGCGCAGCCTCTTCCTCATCGCGCTCCGCTCACACCACAGGAACTGGAACTTGCTACTCCGCTTCCGCCAACCGCTCAGCAAGCGCAACCCTTGGGTTCAACCACTCATGCTAGGAGTCAGCCTCCTCCACCCATGCGCCTTCCTTCTGCTTGTCTTTTATTCAGCCTTTGCAGACTGAGCCTCAGGTGTTCCCTCATCGGAGTCTTGAAGAGGAAACCACAACTATTGTTGTTCCAGCTCGTTCTGACTCTGCTGTTCAGCATACCTTACCTCCATTTTCATACCATGGTTTAAACCCCATGCAAGCATGCATAAAGCACTCTAGCACTGGTCATGGAATTTCTGAGAAATGTTAAACGCCATGCACACGCTCTGCTTTCCTTACAGCAGGCTCTGCTTACTACATGCTCAGCATTCAGCATGCTCTGCATTCAGCATGCTCTGCATACAACATGCTCTGCATACAGCATGCTCTGCATTCAGCATGCTCTGCATACAACATGCTCTACATACAGCATGCTCTGCATACAGCATGCTCTGCATACAGCATACTCTGCTTACATCATGCTCTGCATACCTTACCGCATGCTTCTCAACACATCTTGGGTTGTTGCCAACTCACTAGACTGTCAAGCAGTTTCATAACGTTGCCTTCTAGTCTGCTGCTTTTGCACCAGTGAACCCTCACTCAGAGAACTTAGCTTTTCTAGGATAAGGTCCCTGTAGATGAGAAAGTTCTTTTCTCCCTCCTTCTGATATTCCCTTGAGGACTCTGTCATTTGGAGGGAGCCTTTAGCTGCATAACCTCTTATGGACTTTTATTTAAGCATAACATGCTTACAGGGAAGGTAATGGTTCCACTTCAGCCGCTAATCCCGTCTGTTACCACACCTGCTCCCATAGACCTTGAGCTGTGTTGCATGACATGCAGTCCAAGCTTAGTCCTTGTTAGAGGATTTTTTGTTTACGGAGTCAATGTGTCACGGGGAAGACGTTCAACAACCAACAGAAGGGACTTGTTGTGACGCAGTGCGGCAACCTCAGCAACCCGTTAAGGAGTTGTCTGTACGACCCAGACAGTCTAGACAGATTCGGGTTGTCACTGTACTTCCTCGCTTGCCCATGATTGACAGTTTACAGACTGTGCAGCAGTATCATGATCTTGTGTCCGGCTCCGTCAGACGACTGGCTTTTAAGAGCTCCCACAAGTCGTCGCTGTCTGGAGATTTTCAAATGGACTATGGATCTGACCAAGGAACTGGGCCTCCTGGTCAATTTTGAGGAGTCTCAGCTCGTTCCATCCCAGACCATTGTCTCCTTGGGTATGGATCTTCAGAGTCGAGCTTTTCGGACTTGTCCGTCGGCCCCAAGGATCTTCCAAGCCCTAGAATGCATCCAGAGCATGCTGAGAAGGAACCGATGCATAGTCAGGCAGTGGATGAGTCTAACAGGGACACTTTCATCGCTGGCCCTGTTCATCGAGTTAGGGAGACTCCACCTCCGCCCCCTTCAGTATCATCTAGCTGCTCACTGGATAAAGGACATGACGCTAGAGACGGGCTCAGTTCCTGTTTCCGAAGAGATGAGGTCTACTCTAACGTGGTGGAAGAACAGCATTCTTCTCAAGGAAGGTCTACCATTGGCTGTTCAGACCCCCGACCACCGTCTCTTCTCGGATGCATCGGACACGGGCTGGGGTGCGACACTGGACGGACAGGAATGCTCGGGAACATGGAATCAGGAGCAAAGGACACTTCACATCTATTGCAAGGAGTTGTTGGCAGTTCATCTGGCCTTGATAAACTTCAAGTCCCTCCAGCTTAACAAGGTGGTGGAGGTGAACTCCGACTACACCACAGCCTTGGCTTACATCTCCAAGCAGGGAGGGACTCATTCGAGGAAGTTGTTCGAGATCGCAAGGGACCTCCTCATTTGGTCAAAAGATCGAAAGCTCACGCTGGTAACGAGGCTCGTTCAGGGCGATATGAATGTCATGGCAGATCGCCTCAGCCGGAAGGGTCAGGTCTTCCCCACAGAGTGGACCCTTCACAAGAATGTTTGCAGCAGACTTTGGGCCCTGTGGGGTCAGCCAACCATAGATCTTTTCGCTACCTCGATGACCAAGAGGCTCCTCTTGTATTGTTCTCCGATTCCAGACCCAGCAGCAGTTCGCGTGGATGCCTTTCTGCTGGATTGGTCCCATCTCAACCTGTATGCATTCCCGCCGTTCAAGATTGTCAACAGGGTACTTCAGAAGTTCGCCTCTCACAAAGGGACACGGCTGACGTTGGTTGCTCCCCTCTGGCCCGCGAGAGAATGGTTCACCGAGGTACTGCAATGGCTGGTCGACGTTCCCAGGACTCTTCCTCCTAGAGTGGACCTTCTGCGTCAACCTCACGTAAAGAAGGTACACCCAAACCTCCACGCTCTTCGTCTGACTGCCTTCAGACTATCGAAAGACTCTCAAGAGCTAGAGGCTTTTCGAAGGAGGCAGCCAGAGCGATTGCCAGAGCAAGGATGACATCCACTCTCAGAGTCTATCAGTCTTAATGGGAAGTCTTCCGAAGCTGGTGCAAGGCCAATGCAGTTTCCTCAACCAGTACCACTGTAACCCAGATTGCTGACTTCCTGTTACATCTAAGGAACGTAAGATCCCTATCAGCTCCTACGATCAAGGGTTACAGAAGTATGTTGGCAGCGGTTTTCCGCCACAGAGGCTTGGATCTTTCCTCCAACAAAGATCTACAGGACCTCCTTAGGTCTTTTGAGACCTCAAAGGAACGTCGGTTGTCCACTCCAGGCTGGAATCTAGACGTGGTCCTAAGGTTCCTAATGTCATCAGGATTTGAACCGCTCCAATCAGCCTCTTTTAAGGACCTCACATTAAAAACTCTTTTCCTCGTGTGCTTAGCAACAGGTAAAAGAGTAAGTGAGATCCACGCCTTCAGCAGGAACATAGGTTTCACATCTGAAACGGCTACATGTTCCTTGCAGCTCGGTTTTTTGGCTAAAAACGAGCTTCCTTCCCGTCCTTGGCCTAAGTCGTTCGAGATCCCAAGCCTGTCCAACATGGTGGGGAACGAACTGGAGAGAGTACTTTGCCCAGTTAGAGCTCTTAAGTACTATCTAAGAAGGTCAAAACCATTACGAGGACAATCAGAAGCCTTATGGTGTGCTATCAAGAAGCCTTCTCTACCAATGTCTAAGAACTCAGTTTCTTACTACATCAGGCTTCTGATTAGAGAAGCAAATTCTCATCTGAAGGAAGAAGACCTTGCTTTGCTGAAGGTAAGGACACATGAAGTGAGAACTGTGGCTACTTCAGTGGCCTTCAAACAGAACCGTTCTCTGCAGAGTGTTATGGATACAACCTATTGGAGAAGCAAGTCAGTGTTCGCATCATTCTATCTCAAAGATGTCCAGTCTCTTTACGAGTACTGCTACACCCTGGGTCCATTCGTAGCAACGAATGCAGTAGTAGGCGAGGGCTCAGCCACTACATTCCCATAATCCCATAACTTTTTAACCTTTCTCTTGAATACTTTTTATGGGTTGTACGGTCGGCCAAGAAGCCTTCCACATCCTTGTTGATTTGGCGGGTGGTCAATTCTTTCTTGAGAAGCGCCAAGGTTAAAGGTTGTGATGAGGTCCTTTAGTATGGGTTGCAGCCCTGTATACTTTAGCACCTTTGAGTTGATTCAGCCTCCCAAGAGGAACGCTGCGCTCAGTAAGGAAGACGATCTTATTAAAGGCAGAGTAACGGTTCAAGTCGACTTCCTTACCAGGTACTTATTATTTCATTGTTATTGTGGATAACTGATTATATGAAATACGGGATACTTAGCTATCCTTTAGTCTTGTACACTGGTTTTTCACCCACCCCCCTGGGTGTGAATCAGCTACATGATTATCGGGTAAGTTTAATATTGAAAAATGTTATTTTTATTAATAAAATAAATTTTTGAATATACTTACCCGATAATCATGATTTAATCGACCCTCCCTTCCTCCCCATAGAGAACCAGTGGACCGAGGAATAATTGAGGAGGTGTCAACAAGAAGTACTTGAGTACCTGGCCACAGGTGGCGCTGGTAAATACACCCCCTTCTAGTATTGTGATAGCTGGCGTATCCCTCCATAGAATTCTGTCGGGCAACGGAGTTGACAGCTACATGATTATCGGGTAAGTATATTCAAAAATTTATTTTATTAATAAAAATAACATTTTTTGTGTGAAATGCGGATTGCCTTGAAATGTAGGGCCTATGCAATAAAATGATTTATGAAAGGTCCTGTAGAGAGTAGGGTTTCATTTCAGTATAGTACCTAAAAAGCAGCCATAAAAGTAAGTAAAGTAAAGATCCCTACCTAACCTAATTTAGCTAATGTCTGCTTGTGTGTACTGAGAGAGTCAACAGAACTTGCATTAAACATTCAACCTAAACAAATCATCATAGTAAAATAAAGTTGCTTTATAAAAACACTTAAATACCCAAATTGTAGTTCATATATACTGTATATACATATGCATTATTCTCATTTAACCCTTTTACCCCCAGGCTCTTTGGAAATTTCCAACCCTTAACCCTCAAGGGGTTATTTTTTTTCAAGCACATTTTGCAGTATTATTTTTTTTAAATTGCTCTAACAGCCATAATTTTTGTCATAGAGAGGTCAGGTTGGTTTCATTTTCTTGGAAAATGCCTGAATTTTTTCAAAAAATGATCAAAAATATGAAAAAAAAATTTTTTTATAGCATTTTATTGCAAGGACGTACCGGTACGTCCATGGGGGTAAAGAGGTGATTTTTGTGAAATGTACCAGTACGTCCTTTGGGGGTAAAAGGGTTAAACAATCCAGGGCAAAGAAATGAAATATTGCATGGTATTATGACCCACAATTTACCGTAATTGGTAAATATATCCTACTTTAATTTCTAGCCAAATACATGTACCAAATATTTTTCCTTGTCATTATCTTGTGTTTTGTTATTGCATTTCCATTTGTTTTTAGGCTAAGAATCTCATTTATATGTATCTATTTGTATACATATGATTATGTATATGTATGCGTACATTTTGTATATCTATATCCATATTTACTTTATTTTTTATTTTTACTTAATTGATGATATTATTTTAGTTGTATTTTTGGGCTCAAGCCATGGCGTCCTGATGGAAGGTTCCTTATTGGTAGCTTCCTTGGGTAAATAACTACTAAGATATTCCCAGAGAATTTAACCACAGGTTATCACAGAATTCTAACTTCTGGAGCGAGTATCCTAAAGGTTTCCCTTTTAAGACATCGTATATCAACAGGGGACGCATGTATTAACGCGCCATATAGCTATCTACATCCCGTACAGAGTTAATGCTTCGGTGTGTAAAGGGGGAGAATAGCTGGGAGCCGTTCCATAGCTAATCTCCTCCGTGGCTACTTTTGGTACTCGAGACGTAAACAAACGGGCGCCATTGCTTAAATGACGTCACGTCCGTCTTCATCCTTTGTACAGTAGCTCGCCTTACTTAGACGGATTTTCCCTGTGCTATCTTTATCGCCTTGCATCTCTATCATGTCGCTACCTTCGGCCTCGCCTTCTTCTGGAAAGTTGAGTACAAGGTTCCAGTATTGTTTAGTTAAGCTCTGACCGTAAAGTAAATATTACTTTTCGAGATATTTGTTGTTTTGTGGCAGAGCTGTGCCTCTACCGGACCCGCCATTTTATGGCGTCGTTGTTGTTCTGCATGCCTTATTTAGTTAGCCACAACAATGCTTCCGGCCTTATTTACTAATCGATAATATTAGTTTATTTAGTCTTCATAGCTAGGAACTTTTATATCGTGTTTTGACGCTTTTTACCGGTCATCGATTGACCCCATACCAGTCGGCTACTATAGCCCCCAGGCCAGAGCGCCCATATTAGTGTTCATGCATGATTTTATCAGTGATCCTAGGCTTACTTATGAAGATAGTGGCATTATTTTACAATACTATTGACTGTGATGCAAGTGTTTTCGCCTTCAGGGACCATATAGGGGATAGGTTAGTTAGTGTGCCTTCCTAACCTAACCTACATGTAGGACCCCTATATGCTTCCTTCATCCCCCTGCCCTTGGGCATTCCCTCTGTGTAGCCTTGCTCCCCCTACCACGTAAGGGGATCAAGCTCTTACCAGAGTATGTTATCGCCTCTCTGTCCTCCCTAAGGGAATGAACCCTCCTTAGGGTTGCGCCTGAGAGTGAGGAACGGCTAGTCTTTCCTCTATTGCTAGGACTAAGTCTACGACTTTCCTGCGATAGCGATATGTCTTCTATCCTTCCTAGTTCAGGACGTTCATCCCTGCTCTAGGTTAGGTTTTGGAAGGGTCATTCTGTTCCTTGCTGAAACTGTACCCATGCACCGTTTCAGTCAGGCTGCCTTACCTTAGGTTAGGGAGTGTCCTCCCTTCCTTAGTGGCCGCTCTGGTACAGAACCCCTTCCATGGAAGACTTCTCTTCTCCCCTCCCCACCTATCTCTTGTATAGCCTAGCCTATACTTAGGTTAGTCTATACCCATCTGTCCCCTGTCCTACAACTCCTCCTTAGGGTGGAGTGATAGGGCTACCTTGAGCTTCTGTGTACAGTCCGCTCTGGTACATATACCCTTCATAGTGTCGTATGGGGTTAGCCACTGGATGTGTTCTGTATACAGGGGTCTCCCCCTCTTTGGGTGTCCCCTAGCCCTCCCTTGGGCTACCCTAGCTCCCGGTCCTTTGCGGCCCCTGCTTCTGGGTGATAGAGCCAGCCTTTATCATGGGTACACCCTCTCAGGGGGGATGTCCGGGAGTCCATGGCTGGACTCCTTACATCCCTCCCTCTGTCTCTTTCACTATCTGGGTGCCGGTCCCTTGCCGCCTCCACTGTCGGCGATACCCACCTCCTACCTTGGTGACTCACCCCATACCCCCATGGCCGCCAGTCCTCCGTGTGCCGGGGGACTGCCGCCTGCCACCGGCTTCCAGCCGATGGCTCTCCCCCTTCCTCATAGCTTGGCCGTCCGCCTGCCGGCCGGCCCCCGGAGTGCCGGCAACCCGGTTCTGCTATAACCATCCTTGTTCCTGTCACCAATCTGGCATCCTCCGGCTGCCGGAGCCGCCGCTCCCTCTGCCGTTGTGCCGGCGGCCGCCACCCTGGTATTACTCTTGACTTATATTGTCTGTCCTAATGCCAGAAACTCTGCTGGAGCGGCCTCCGGCGTGCCGGAGGTCTGCCGGAACCTTCCGGAGGCGTCAAGACGACTTGCACCCCCTTCTACTAGCTATCATCTAATACTGATAGCCCTACACTGCAACCAGATGGCCTGTTTACGTTAATGGATCAGTACCTTGGTACTGTTCTACTGGTAATCATGCTGTCTTTTTGCATTCTTCAGATTTCCAGCATGCTGCGTGTATCTTAGCGCGGCTGGTTGCCGGAAGCAGTTACCCTTGGGGATCCTTTAGCCCCCTAATTTGGGACTGAGTGGCCTCAGTCCCAAACTTATCCTTGGCAATTCCCATGGAATTCCATTGCCCTATGGACTCCTACTGGAATTCTATCCTGCGCCTTCGGCCACCTCGGATTATCCAAGGATGAAGCTTACGGTAACCAGCCGGGCGGGATGCACGGAGTATGTTTATTTACTATCTCAATCCTCTGTGCATCACACCCTTTATCAAGTTAAAATTAATGATTAATATTAACTTAGCTTAAGAGCCATTCTTATGACTCCCCCCATACTCATTTTCTCTTTCTTCCACAGGAGGAGCAGATGAAGTGTGACTTCGACTTCTGCGCTGTGAAACGCCCGCACTTCTACGGGCATACGGCTTGCAGGACTCACGCCCCTTGTGCTAACAAGAAAGGGGATTTGAAATTCTGGGACCCGCTGAACTGTACGATCTGCCAGGCTCACCTAGTTGATGCCTTCCATAACCCTCCCTCAGCGGAGGTCAGGGACACTTCTCGGGAGAAGCTACGCAAGTGGGTGCGTGGCTTCCAGAAGAATGCCACCGGACCGTACCTGGCCACTGAAGAATTGAGGTCCCTTTTGTTCCCAAAGGCCTCCCCTGATTCTGTGGTGCCCAAGGATTTGATCCCCACTGTCCAAATTATGGTGGAACCAGATGTAGTCATGGCCCAGTCCATGCACGAGTGCCACCTGGATTCCGAAGATGATGAACACATGTCGGATATTTCGGAGGACACGGAGAAGACCCTTATGGCTCAAGGTGCTGAAGATGATGAGGACCAGGTGGAATACACCGAGTCGGAGCAAGAGGTCGCTCCTCCTTCCATCACCGCCCCTACTCCTACACCGACGGAAGTGTCTCTCCCGTCTACCTCCACTAACCCGGAACCCATGCCATCCGCCCAAGAGATGTTCCGGATGATCAAAGCCATCATGGACGACAGACTGAAGGAAAATCAGGAGTTCATCAGGTCCATGATAGGATCCAAAGAACCGAAGAAGATCTCGGTTAAGGATCTCCCCGCTTGCTCACATGCCAACCCATGGAGGTATGCTGAGCATATGGTTATCGCGACCGGCAGGATCTTCGTCAGCGACAAGATCGGCACGGTCCCCCTGGAAGACGTGGAGTTCTTCCCAAACTTCGAGGCCTACCCGGACTGTTACGTCCGGCTTCGCTCTGAACCTGCCTCTAAAGAAGAGACCGAACCAAAAGAGGAGATAGTGTTCGATCTCGCGAAGGCCCAGGCTATGCTAGCCAACACGTTTAAAAGTAGGGGTTTTACCTGCTCTAAGCTTCCAGCCCTGAGCAAGAAGCACCCTACCTACGTCGCACCCGAGGATGCAGTCCTTCCATTCATGGAAAAGGCCTTCGCTGCGTGCCTCAAGGCTGTGGAAGAGGGAAAAGCCTGCCCTGCACTGGAGGAGTGCAGACCCTTCTCCATAGTGACTCCCCCCGACGCTCGACACTGGAAGGACATCCAGCATACTTTCGTGGTGGGAAAGCTAGATCCTGACGTCGCCGGACGTCAGTTTAATGAAGACCTCCCGAAACTCAACGATCACCTCCTTTGTCGGGAACAAGATACGAAGGAGAGGCTCGCAGCATCCATGTCCCACCAGGTCCAACTGGACATCAGGGCCTGTGACACCAGAGTACCAGACCACTACATGGTACTTGCCAAATCCCACATGGCAACCCTGGTGAAGGATATGTACCACTTCATGTCGTGAATTCGTGTTCGCAGGTGCCACTGTGAAACATGAACCCCGGAGGCTGATTTCCTCCAACATCTGGGGTAAACACCTCTTTCCTTCTGACCTTGTGAAGGAGATCACCGACAAAGCCGCCACGGAGAATAGGAACCTTCTCCACAAGTGGGGCATGTCGAAAAAGAGGAAATCCTCTCAGGACGACGGACCTCAACCTAAGAGGAAATCTTCCAAACAGAAACCCCAGCAGCGTCAACCAAGACGTCAGTTTCCGGGACCCGCTACCTCCCAAGTGGCAGCTCAGCCACAGCAGACCTTTCAGCTGGTCACCCAACCGGTCTTGTCACAGTCACCGGTTTTCACCCCTGCTTTCGAGCAACAGACGACTACCTTTCGTCCCAAAGGTAGAGGCTCAAGCAGAGGTGCAGGCAGAGATGCGTCTCGCCGTCCCTCCAGAGGCAGAGGAGGAAAGGGAGCTAGCGCCCGAGGCAGTAAGCCCTCGGGACACCAGAAGCAATGAAGTGCTTCCGGTGGGAGGAAGACTCCGCCAATTCCAGGATCGTTGGACCTTCGATCCCTGGGCACACAGCATCGTCAAGAAGGGTCTAGGCTGGAGTTGGACTCAACCACCCCCAACCTTCCAGCAATTCTTCCAACAATCAACCCCCCTTCTGGAAGAATATGTCCTAGATCTCTTGAACAAGAAGGTGATAAGGAAGGTAAAGTCCACCAGGTTCCAAGGGAGACTGTTTTGTGTCCCCAAGAAAGACTCCGACAAACTCAGAGTCATTCTGGACTTATCCCCCCTCAACAAGTTCATAGCGAACGACAAGTTCAAGATGCTGACTCTTCAACAGATAAGGACCCTTCTGCCTCGAGGTTCTTACACGGTCTCCATAGACCTGGCGGATGCCTACTGGCACGTTCCAATGAACCATCACGCTTCCTCCTACCTAGGATTTCGACTCCAAAGGAAAAGCTACGCCTTCAGGGCCATGCCCTTCGGCCTCAATGTGGCCCCTCGGATCTTCACAAAGCTGGCGGACGCCATAGTACAACAGCTCCGCCTCCGAGACGTCCAGGTGATGGCCTACCTCGACGATTGGCTAGTCTGGGCTCCATCGCCCGAGGATTGTTTAAAATCCTGCAGCAAAGTCACCCAGTACCTAGAACACCTGGGATTCAAGATAAACGTAAAGAAATCTCGCCTCTCTCCAGCTCAGAAGTTCCAATGGTTAGGAATCCAATGGAACCTTCAGTCACACCGCCTTTCCATTCCCCAGAAGAAAAGGAAGGAAATAGCAGGGTCTGTCAAGCGACTACTGAAATCCAAGCGGATCTCAAGACGCCAGCAGGAACGAGTTCTAGGCTCTCTACAGTTCGCCTCAGTAACAAACCCAGTGCTTCGTGCACAGCTAAAGGATGCCGCGGGAGTCTGGAGACGTTCTGCATCCATCGCTCGAAGAGACCTCAAGAGACGGCTCCCAAACAGACTTCGACTTCTCCTCAAGCCGTGGTCGGAAGCAAAGGCCCTGAAAAGGTCCATTCCTCTTCAACACCCACCTCCATCACTCAACATCCACACGGACGCTTCGCTGGAGGGTTGGGGAGGTCACTCCCATCAAAAACAGGCTCAAGGCACATGGTCTCCCCTGTTCAAGACGTTTCACATCAACATCTTGGAGGCCATGGCGGTCCTTCTAACTCTGAAGAAACTCTCCCCGCCTCCCTCGATCCATATTCGTCTAACCCTAGACAACTCTGTGGTAGTTCGATGTCTCAATCGCCAAGGCTCAAGATCGCCCCAGATAAATCAGGTGCTTCTCCCAATCTTCCGTCTGGCAGAGAAGAAGAAATGGCACCTGTCTGCAGTTCACCTACAAGGATTCCGCAAAGTGACAGCGGATGCTCTATCTCGGACAAACCCGATAGAGTCGGAATGGTCTCTAGACGCAAGATCATTCTCCTTCATCTCTCACCAAGTCTCAGAACTTCAGATAGATCTCTTCGCAACGAGCGACAACTATCAACTTCCTCGGTACGTGGCCCCGTACGAGGACCCCAAGGCAGAAGCAGTGGATGCCATGTCACTGGACTGGAACAGATGGTCCAAGATCTACCTGTTCCCTCCCACCAACCTTCTGCTGAAAGTCCTCTCCAAGCTGAGAACCTTCAAAGGGACAGCGGCCCTAGTGGCTTCCAAGTGGCCCCGGAGCAACTGGTACCCCCTGGTCCTGGAGCTACAGCCCAAGCTGATCCCTCTCCCGGGCCCAGTTCTCTCCCAACAAGTACAGAAGTCGACTGTCTTCGCTTCATCATCGAAAATCAAGGACCTTCATCTCATGATTTTCTCTCCCTAGCCGCAAAGAAGAGGTTTGGGATCTCGAAGAAAAGTCTAGACTTCCTCGAGGAATACAAGACCGAATCCACAAGACGGCAATACGAATCATCTTGGAGAAAATGGGTCTCTTTCGTCAAGACAAAAAATCCTAAGGAAATCACAATTGATTTCTGCATGTCCTTCTTCATTCACCTTCATGGACAGGGATTAGCAGCCAATACGATTTCAACTTGCAAATCGGCCTTGACTAGACCACTATTGTATGCCTTCCAAATTGATCTGTCCAGCGACATCTCCAATAAACTGCCGAAAGCATGCGCTCGTCTACGCCCAGCACCCCCACCGAAACCGATCTCCTGGTCATTGGACAAGGTGCTCCATTTCGGCTCCAACTTGGATAATGATTCATGCCCTCTCAAGGATCTGACTCAGAAAGTTATATTTCTCTTTGCTCTTGCCTCAGGAGCCCGAGTCAGCGAAATAGTGGCATTGTCAAGAGAAGAGGGCCATATCCTGTTTACTGATTCAGGAGACATTACCCTCTCCCCGGATCCGACGTTTCTCGCCAAAAACGAATTACCCACCAAAAGATGGGGCCCCTGGAGAATATGCCCCCTGAAGGAAGATGCCTCTCTATGCCCAGTAGAAAGCCTCAAGGTCTATCTTCGCAGGACTTCAAACTTTGGTGGAGGCCAACTCTTCAAAGGAGAAACATCGGGCAGCGACCTGTCACTGAAACAACTAAGAGCGAAAATCACCTACTTCATTCGCAGAGCGGATCCCGACAGTACACCCGCCGGTCACGATCCTAGAAAAGTTGCATCGTCTCTGAATTTCTTTCAGAGTATGGACTTCGAAAGCCTTAAAAGCTTCACAGGCTGGAAGTCCTCGCGTGTTTTCTTCAAACATTATGCGAAACAAGTGCACGAAGTCAAACATTTTGTGGTAGCCGCAGGTAGTGTTATGAAACCTGCACCTAACTCTGCATAGAACAGCGAGTTACTTGGGACTCTAACTCTTCGGGTGCCTATGTTGACCCTCGAGCGATACATAGTGATGTCGAAAACACTTAGTGCTTTCTTATAACTGTTCTTATCCCAGGTGAAATGTCATAGTCGTCACACAAGTGCCGCATGCCTAGAGCATGATGTGTTTTAATTAAAGACTAACGTTCCTCGAGAACGAGTGCCTACTAATAAATTTGAAATTCCCTTTCAGATTCAAGAGCAAGTCTTTATTACTATGTACATTATAATTTACTGTAAATTAACTTTACTTATTGCTGCAATTCATTTAATTTCTGCAACTGTGAAATAAAATTCCTATTTTATTACTTGTGCGTCTCAATCCGCTCCTACTTACTATGAAATACATGCCTGTCATAGTTTTATTATCCCCTTCCCTATGGTTCATGGAGATTTTAAGGTCCTAACCCTTATTTTATATTCACTCTTACAACGTAATATTCCAATACGAATACTTACTCTTCATACCCTGGAGACGAAACCAACCTTCTCAGCACACAGTGTCCAACCACCACTTGTCTGCCTTCCAGAATGTTCCGATACGAATGCCAACCATTCAGTCTCGTCTCCAAGTTCTTCAGGTTCTTCTAACAAGGTGAATAGCCCTTCGATAACCACTTTGATCTCGGCATGGCCCGTGGGAACTTCACTGCCAAGGGGGGCAGGAAGATTCTTCCCTACGGTTCTTTATTAAGATTACTATGCTATATTGTTCAAAGCCCTTGGCACTTACCAATAGGGGAAAATCTACCACGATACATTGATTCTCTGGTATTCTTCCATCAGGACGCCATGGCTTGAGCCCAAAAAACGGATTTTGAGCGAAGCGAAAAATCTATTTTTGGGTGAGATAGCCATGGCGTCCTGATGGACCCTCCCTGCTACTTCGTCCAGTTTTTAGGTCCCACCCTGCTCTGCTGTATCATGGTGATCGGCAAGCAACTGGCTTCAGGATGAAGACGGACGTGACGTCATTTAAGCAATGGCGCCCGTTTGTTTACGTCTCGAGTACCAAAAGTAGCCACGGATGAGATTAGCTATGGAACGGCTCCCAGCTATTCTCCGCCTTTACACACCGAAGCATTAACTCTGTTCGGGATGTAGATAGCTATGTGGCGCGTTAATACATGCGTCCCCTGTTGATATACGATGTCTTAAAAGGGAAACCTTTAGGATACTCGCTCCAGAAGTTAGAATTCTGTGATAACCTGTGGTTAAATTCTCTGGGAATATCTTAGTAGTTATTTACCCAAGGAAGCTACCAAAAAGGAACCTTCCATCAGGACGCCATGGCTATCTCACCCAAAAATAGATTTTTCGCTTCGCTCAAAATCCGTTTTATTGCCCGAAGAGCTCTGCTCCACATGGGCTTGGACTGAGTCTTTTTTTTCTTTTTGTAAATCCTTGTATGTAAATATTTTTTAGTCCAATAAACATTATTATTATTATTATTATTATTATTATTATTATTATTATTATTATTATTATTATTATTATTATTATTTATGCTACTTTAATTTCTAGCAAAACTTGAATTTGCTATAAAAATAGATATTCGAAATAGATGTTACTTTACAATGCAGTAGCCGTTTTTTTATTTGTTTCAGATCTAGCATGATTACCATCCCAGGAAGACATCTGTCACAAGGTAATTTAATCTATTTCAAAATTTGTTGCAATTTAATATGTTTCAGTACTTAGGTATGGTTGCTCCTGTAAAATAAAAAAATATTCCTGAAAAAATGCCCCTTATGATTGGCGTACTCACCTCATCCTTATACTGCTTTCCAGAGCATAGGAGCACTATTTATTTGCAGAAATCATTTAAGAGATGTGTTATAAATTATAGGTAATCTTGATACTTCAATAGTAACCCACGTCTATGGCATGTGCAGGATATCCATGTATTGCTTACCAGACCAGAGGATCAATGATAACATTTATTTGCAAGTGAAATGTGCCACAGTAAAGCAAAATCCATTTGAGAGACGTTTTGTGGTGAATCATAAGTAATTACTTTAATTTCTCTCCACTTACATAAACTATACATATACAGTACAGTACAGTATTTTTCCAACGGGTTATTTTGTGCCTATTATACATTTCTGACCATTACTATTGCTTCAAATCACTAGTTTAGGGTGTTCCTCAACCTAGAATCTTAGTTTCCCACTGGAATATCCAATATTTGTAATATGCGGTGTGTGGGGGCAGTCGAGATGATATTAGGAAAACTCATTAACGGGTGGTTTGCCCCCAATATTCGTGGTCAAGAACAGATGAAACCTAAGAAAACAAGTGAAAATATATGGCTTATACATTTGGCTAGAAATTAAAGTTTATACTTATGTATATATATACCTAGTTTGTATCCATTTCTGACCATGAATAGAGGGGCTAACCACCTTTGTTCCAGCACAATTACAAACCTTCGTTCTTTACATAGGATATATTATCAGCAAAGTGGAAGAATATGGCTATAAAGCTTTTATAATGAGGTGTAAACCGGTGGCTGGTAGTTACCGGTCAGGAGCAGAAGAGCCCAGCCCTCCTGCTTGCTCACTGAGCACTTATTCTAATTTCAGCTGTCGGTATAACAGACATTCTGCCACTGGCGGGATTTCTTGGCTTGTACAGTATTTACTGCCATTATCCAACATACGTTTTCCTGCCAAACAGCATGTCTATTGCTGTTCTATCCCTCGTGCGTATGGCTATACAACGATAACCTGAACTTGAGGAAGTTGGTTTTCCATAGACATGGCTGGTGCTTTCAGAAGAAGATTTTTGCTGCCGCCGAGTGGGAAGAGGAGTTCCTCTTTTCCCCTTTTTCTTCTGTCTTTTGATACCAGAAAGGTATTGAAGATGTATCACTTATTTGTGCTGTTGTGGTCCCTTTCCCCATGAGAGCCTCTTCATTAGACT
This sequence comes from Palaemon carinicauda, assembly GCF_036898095.1. NCBI lineage: Eukaryota > Metazoa > Arthropoda > Malacostraca > Decapoda > Palaemonidae > Palaemon > Palaemon carinicauda. Next base: position 304,091,660 of record NC_090725.1, on the reverse strand, counting down.
GCACGACTACAGAGAAGACAAACTTTAAGTTCTTCTCACTCCCCTAGCTCATCTTTGTGAGTCTTCGCTAAATTTTTAAAAGAGCATGTAAAAGATGTCATAGAAGGAGTCCAAGGAGACCGATTTATAGAAGTCGCCCCTATGTGTGACTCCTCCTGTTTCTGACAACATGGGAGAGACAGTGCGGTACTGAAAATGTTGGGTCAGGAAAGGGATTACAGTATATTCTTGCCTCGCTTTGCGATGTGAAAAATGGTATACCGGTAATATTTTCATCCCAAAGTATACGCATTGGTGTGTGTGGTATAGGTTCACATGCATCTGCTCCCTTTGCTCTGTTCCTTATGAGAACAAGCATGCACACTGCCGGTAGGAATGAAGGGCTCTGCTATTCTTTTTGCTTCTTAGATTATATTGATTCCTTCTGGGCTGGCCCAGTGCCGTGATCAGGTTTCATGCGATTGGTAACAACACATTCGGTAACTGTCTGATGGGGAACTGGGTGATTGAGCACAATGCTATTTAGAATACATAATGGAAACTGTTCCACTACCTAGATCTTCCCACCGCTCTGAGACCAGTATGTGATGGATTGGACGACTGATATAGGTAACCTATTAGAAACAAACCTGCCTGATGATCGGCCAAACTGAGGTTTGAGTCACACTCAAGATTGATAGTTTCTTGTAGTGTCTGCAAACTCACCATCTTTGGGCACTAAGGATGGGGCTTTTGGAGAGCTTCTAGGGTTACCTGCTGAGTCATCAGCAGCTATTGCCTTGCGCCATTTTGGTCCTAGCTTGCTTGGTGAGGGGTCTTAGGCGCTGATCTTATTTATTTATGGTCAGTTTCTAGGGCATTGTACTGTCCCTTGCATCTGCCATTCATGAGCAATCTTTAACCTTTAAATCTGTTTGAACATGGCAGACCTGCTTTTTTAACAAGGTGGAGGATAGAACACTTTTGCTTCAGTATGATACAGCAAAGAATATCTTTATTCAGGAAGACAAGGGTCTTTGGTGACTTAGCATAAATTTTCATAGTACCTAGTTGCTGTTCCAGGTCCTATCAGCTTCTACATTCCCATGCCGATTGAATTTATCTCCCTCACTCCCAGCACAGGAGTGAGGGGTCTAAGAGAACAAGATGTACAGAATAGAGGAAGATGGAGAAGACTGACTAGAAACAGGGACCCCATATAGAAATGGGAAAAGTTGAAAGCAAAGAAAAGAATTCCCAGCACAGGACCAGAAAGAAAGGCACATTTTATGGGTGAAGATCCTTTCAGTCCAGGTTTTTTAATTGGTATAGAAACCTGACTCAGTCTTTAGGCCCAAGGTCAAAAGGGGTATGACTCAGGGAGGCTTGATTGGTTTCTTCAGCCACCTGTCGTTACCTACTTACCTTCTTAATGATTTGACAGCTGATTCAGCCTGCGCGAGGCAACAGCCCTAATTAAAAGGGCTTGGATTTTATAGGTAGAAAAAAATTAAATTATTTTGAAAATTTGGTATATTGATAAATCTTTCCATTGTTATAATGATAATGTTGGGTCTCTTTCTCCCGTATTATTTGTAATTTTCAAAATGGAAGGTTACATTTTCAGCCTGTATCAAATTGCAAATGTGCATTGATCCGCAAATTACATGGAGTCATCTCTATGAAAAAGTACCTTATCTTTCAAAGTTTCAAATTTAGAAAAGTATGTATCTAGAAAGGCAATAGATTAGATCAAAATAAGGTAAACCCATGTGCTCTGTTAAAAGTCACATATAGAGAAAAGCTTTATGACAAATGTATTACTGCATGTACTGTACATTGCATTTTCAAATATGTATTACATGGGTTACACTTTCTACTTGAAACCATTATGTTCTTCGGACATTAGATTTTTGTATAATTGGTCATAGCCTATATTTCTATAAAAATACATTTACATAAGACACACTTTTAAAAAAAATTTGGAAAATATTCGAAAGCCGAACTTTAGAAAATTATGGTCTCAAGAGGTCAGGAAATAAGAGAAGTCTAGACAGTATATTACATATTTTTAGATTATGATTATGTTAATTTCGAAATTTCTCATAATATTTACCAAATGATATTCAGATACCAGTACTATTATGAAAGGCTAAAGGTGAGTTGCTTTGTAAACTAAGAGAATTAAATATTTCAAGCCCAAAATAATATATGGAGTTGGCGTTGACTCAACAACTTTATATACTAATTCATTCTGTAAATAAATATTTTGATCAAATATAGGTCGTCTATACTGGATCTTCTTAATTATGTAATAAAACGACTGAAATATTCCTTTTCAGAAAGAAAAATACCATGTTTTACCAGGCATACTTCTGTGAATCAGAATTAATGACCATCTTCATTAAATTTAATTGATATAATTACCAAACTGACTCCATTTCTTATTCCATCTCTTAATTAGTCCTTAGCATTTTTCATACGGTGAATATAAAAGCACATTTATATTATTTCATTTCTGTAAAGTATTCGCTGACATCTCAAGGTTCCTTTTCTGGAAGTGGTTTGGATTTGCTTCTATATTTCAGTTTAAAAGATTTTCATACTATTAAGTTATTAATCCTGTTGATTTTAGTCATTACTGTGTTAATAGGACTTAGTCAAATGGCATTATAGGAATTTCTTCCCTTGTGAGATACTCAGATATGGAAATCAATTCATTCGGAAAATGCGAGTTGTATTTTACACTTGTGCACTAGATCTCAAAGATGGCAAGTGTGAAGTAAGAAATATCAAGCTTGGTTATAATTTTAAAGATATGCAGGTTGAATGTACTGTTTTTTCTGTACTGTTTTTATATGTACTGTTTTTTTTTCTGTACTGTTTCTGTATACGTATCACCATGTTAGGTGAGCTTTTGGTGCAATCCTTCTCTGAGGTAGTTACCCCATTGACAATTATTATTATTTGGCCCATAGGGTCATAAGGAATGGTTTGAGTTTCTTTAAGGACTTCATAACTCTTCTTGGTACTGCCAGGTCATTGGTGGCAGTTTTTAGATGTCCAAAGGAATTTTGTTTGGGAGCCATTTGTCAGGCACAGAGATCCAACCCAGCATAGCATGCATTTTTTAGTGTGACTTTCATGCTTGTGTGGGCTGTTTTTTTTCCAGAATTTCAGTGTGGAGTCTGAACCTTACTGGTAAGGCCCATAATTCATCAAACATTGTACAGTATATGAAAATGTCATATTGTATCAATGTATAATCTACGTCCCTGCACCATAGGGGCGAGTTGAGATACATACTCCTTTATTTACATGGACTTTGGTGTCGAGTCCCAGGTGTTTTTTCTGGAAAATCCTGGTCCTTGGCTTGCCAAAAAGCATTGTCCGTCCCAATAGATAAAAAAATTATAATAAAGTATTTGAAAATTATTACAACCTACAGTTGTGTATCATATTCTAATGTAATATTTTCTTGTATCATGACTTTATTTTTCTTCAATATATCTGTTAGTCTGGTGCCTCCTGTATTGAAGATAAGGTGTTTAATATATGATTATCATTATATGTCCTGCCCATGTCCATTTATTTTTCTTACATGTTATAATATCCTCAACATTAGTTTGCTCTCTTATTCATGTTGCTCTTTTTCTGTCTCTTAGTATTATTCCCATCATTATTTTTTCAATATTAAACTTACCCGATAATCATGTAGCTGTCAACTCCGTTGCCCGACAGAATTCTACGGGAGGGATACGCCAGCTATCACTATACTAGAAGGGGGTGTACTCACCAGCGCCACCTGTGGCCAGGTACTGCAGTACTTCTTGTTGACACCACCTCAATTTTTCCTCTGTCGTGCTTCCGGCAAGACGTTCTTGGATACGCTTATGATTTTGGAGTATTGTTCACGGTTTTTGGTGAAGTATTTCTCTAAGATTTCAGCTTTCGCTATACTGGAAACTTTTCTAATTAGCTTAGATAGCTTTTATTTGGTTTTGATTAATGGTTAACGATCTTTTGCTTGATTTGGAATCCCCCTTGACTTGCTCTTTGATTCAAGATGTCTGACCTTTCACAAGCCCCTCCCCATAGACGATGTAGGTCTTGTAATAGGCGTATTCCGAAGGCCTCGGTTGATCCTCACACCGCTTGTTCTGACTGTAGGGAAAGACCCTGTCAGTTGGAAGATCGATGTGAGGAATGCGCCGGACTTTCGGAACTTGAATTTGTTCGATTCCTTAAATATTCAACCAAGTTAGAGAGAGAGAGAGAGTTAGGAGGAGTTCTTCTCGCTCTTCGCTTTTTTCCTCACCTCATGATCCTCAACCTTTTCCTCCCCCTGTAGTGGCTACCCCCGAACCTACTATTTGTGCTCAGCCTGATATGTCAGTTGTTTTGCGTGCCATTCAGGCTTTAGGTGACAAAGTGGAATCGGTGGTTAGTGACCATAAGTCTCTTTTGGCAGACGTCAAAGAACTTAAGGTCAAAAGTGCAGAGGGAGGGGATAGTGCCAGTGCTGTGCCAAGTGCTAGTGTCAGTGCGGTGCCGAGTGCTAGTGTCAGTGTCAGTGTTGTGCGTGAGGGTACTTCTGTGCGTGCCAGTCGTCCTCCCAGTCCGGGACCTCTTGCAAGCTCCCAAGCCCAGGGGAGAAGCAATGTCGAAGGGCAAAAGGGTTCGGCAGGCCTTGATCGGCGCACAGAAGTATCCTCGGTGGTTGCGGGCGTGTCTTACAGAGACCGTCACTCCCACCCGCAGACGATTGAGCCCGTCTTTTACTCGTCTGCAGAAGAAATATCGGGGAGGAAACGCTGGACTCAGGTCTCAAGACCTCTTAAACGCAAAGTCCAGACCTCAAGAGTTCAACAACCCGGATGCAGTCATTGGATTAGCTCTGACTCTCCGCTGTCATCAGGTGACTGTACACCTCCTAAGAGAGGTAAGGCGATACCTCAACAGACCTCATCTTCTGTTAAGGCTTTGCCTCAGCAGACCTTAGCGTCTGCTGATCCCAAGATGACTTTGCTGCAGTCCATGCAGTCGCAGCTTGCGGTCTTAATGCGTGAGTTTCAGGCTGAGAAGGTTGCACCTCCTCCTGAGAGCGCTCCGCCTCACCGCAGTCCAGTCTGCCAGGCGTACGAAGTTGAGGTTCCACAGGCCACCTTACCGCGTTCTGAGTTGCCAGTTACCAGCGGTGTGCAGCAACCTCAGCCTTCCTTAAGGCAACCTCAACAATGGGAGCAGGAGTCTTATGCTTTACTTCCTCCTCTTCCTCTTGCGGTTAGACCTTCGAGGCAACAACCTCTTGAGGTACGACAACCTCTTCCATCCATGAGGCAGCCACCTCAGCTCTCGCTGCAGCGACCTCAACTCTCCTCAAGGCGAGAGCCTCAACTCTTAAGGCTAGCACCTCAGGAACCTCAACTCGAGAGACAGGAACTGCGTTCTGCGCAGCCGCTACCTCAACTCTCGCAGCTCACACCTCAGGAACCTCAACTCGTTCCTCAGGAACCTGCTACTGCGCATCCGCAACCCTTGCAGCAAGCGCAACTCTTGAGACAGGAAGCTCATGCTAGGAGTCAGCCACCTCAACCCATGCGCCTACCTTCCTCCACTCTTCTTGACCAGTCTTTGCAGCCTGAACCTCAGGTTTTAACTCAGCAACAGAGACTTGAGGATGAAACCACAAGTGTTTATGCACCCGCTTGTTCAGATTCTGCTGTTCAGTATACCGCTGTTACTTTACCTCTCACTTCGCTACACTCTGGTGATGAGGTTTCTGAGGAGGAAGCTGCGCACCTAGATCCCTCTTCGGACGTGGAGGAACCCAAGTCTTCTCCTCTACCCATTGACTTTCGTAAGGTCCTGGCTCTTTTCAGAGAGGTATACCCGGACCATTTTGTTTCTGCTACCCCCCGCTCTCCTCCATCTGAGTTTTCGCTGGGCATGCAACCGGTTAAGTCAGCCTATACTAAGCTCGTCTTTGCCAGATCCTCTAAGAGAGCTTTAAGAATATTAGGGGATTGGTTGCAGTCCAAACAGCAACTAGGGAAGACTTCATTTATGTTCCCACCTACTAAGCTCACTTCTAAGGCGGGCGTATGGTATGCCACAGGAGAGGAACCAGGCTTGGGAGTCCCTGCCTCTGCCCAGGCTGATTTCTCAAGTTTGGTCGACTCTCCTCGTAGATCAGCGATGAGGCGCTCTAAGGTCTGCTGGACCTTTTCCGACTTAGACCACTTCTTAAAGGGTGTTTTTCGTGCCTTTGAGATTTTCAATTTTCTCGACTGGTGCCTGGGGGCCCTGAGCAAGAAGACCTCCCCTGCGGACAAGGACTCAGCCATGCTTATAATGTCCTGCATGGATAAAGCAATTCGGGATGGGTCCGGCGAGCTTGCTTCAATGTTTGTTTCAGGAGTTCTTAAGAAAAGGGAGCAACTTTGCACTTTTCTTTCTTCCAGCATCACACCTTGTCAAAGGTCTCAACTCCTTTTTGCTCCGCTTTCTAAGTTCTTGTTCCCCGAAGAGCTTATCAAGGATTTGTCTGCGGCCCTGATTCAGAAAGACACTCATGATCTTGTGGCCTCTTCAGCTCGTAAGACTAAGGTTGCTCCCTCAGTTCCCAGGACTTACCGCACCCCAGTGGCTGATACTCCTGCTACAAGGTTTATTCCGCCCTTTCGTGGCAGAGCCCCCAGCCGAGGAAGCTCCCGTCCAGACTCTTCCAGGAGCAGGTCTAGGAAAGGTCCCAAGACTTCAAAAGGCAAACACTGACTCTCCTCCTCTCCAGACAGCAGTAGGAGCCAGACTCAAGACCTTCTGGCAAGCTTGGGAAAGGAGAGGTGCAGACGCCCAGTCTGTCAGGTGGCTAAGGGAGGGTTACAGGATACCATTCTGCCGCAAACCCCCTCTGACCACTTCTCCCATCAACCTCTCTCCCAACTACAAGGAAAAAGACAAGAGGCTAGCGTTGCACCAGGAGGTGTCGCTCCTGTTACAGAAGAAGGCAGTGGTTATAGTCCGGGACCATCAATCCCCGGGCTTCTACAACCGTCTCTTTCTGGTGGCCAAGAAGACAGGAGGTTGGAGACCGGTGCTGGACGTCAGCGCGCTCAATGCTTATGTCACCAAGCAGACGTTCACTATGGAGACGACGAAGTCGGTCCTAGCAGCGGTCAGGCAGGAGGACTGGATGGTCTCGTTGGATCTGAAAGACGCTTACTTTCACGTTCCTATTCATCCAGACTCCCAACCTTTCCTGAGATTCGTTTTTGGAAAGGTTGTGTACCAATTCCAAGCCCTGTGTTTTGGCCTAAGCACAGCTCCTATGGTGTTTACGCATCTGATGAGGAATATTGCAAAATTCCTCCACTTATCGGACATCAGAGCCTCCCTTTATTTAGACGACTGGCTGTTGAGAGCCTCCTCGAGTCGTCGCTGTCTGGAGAGTCTCAACTGGACTTTGGACTTGATCAAAGAACTGGGTCTATTAGTCAACTTAGAAAAGTCCCAGCTCATTCCCTCCCAATCCATAGTTTACCTGGGAATGGAGATTCGGAGTCAGGATTTTCGGGCTTTTCCATCAGCCCCAAGGATAAGCCAAGCCCTAGAATGCATCCTGAGCATGCTGAAGAGGAACAGTTGCTCGGTGAGACAGTGGATGAGTCTAACAGGGACCCTGTCATCGTTAGCCCTGTTCGTCGAGTTAGGGAGACTCCACCTCCACCCTCTCCAATTCCATCTAGCAGCTCATTGGGACAAGGATTTGACGCTCGAAGCAGTCTCTATTCCTGTCACCAAAGAGATGAAGACCACTCTCTTGTGGTGGAAGACCAACCTCCTTCTCAAGGAGGGCCTATCGTTAGCGATTCAGACCCCCAATCTTCATCTCTTCTCGGATGCATCAGACTCGGGCTGGGGCGCGACCTTGAACGGACAGGAATGCTCGGGAACATGGAACAGGGAACAGGAAACGCTCCACATCAACTGCAAGGAGCTGCTGGCAGTTCATATGGCCCTTATGAACTTCAAGTCCCTCCTGCTAGGCAAGGTGGTGGAGGTGAACTCCGACAACACCACAGCCTTGGCTTACATCTCCAAGCAAGGAGGGACCCATTCGAGGAACCTGTACGAGATAGCAAGGGACCTCCTCATTTGGTCAAGAAGTCTAAACCTCACTCTAGTAACGAGGTTCATTCAGGGCAACATGAACGTCTCAGCAGATCGCCTAAGCAGAAAAGATCAAGTCATCCCCACGGAATGGACCCTTCACAAGAGCGTGTGCAACAGACTTTGGACCTTGTGGGGTCAACCTACGATAGATCTGTTTGCCACCTCCATGACCAAGAGGCTTCCGTTGTACTGTTCCCCAGTTCCAGACCCAGCAGCAGTTCATGTGGATGCTTTTCTGCTGAATTGGTCCCATCTCGACCTTTACGCATTCCCACCGTTCAAGATCATCAACAGAGTCATTCAGAAGTTCGTCTCGCACGAAGGGACACGGCTGACGCTGGTTGCTCCCCTTTGGCCTGCAAGAGAATGGTTCACAGAGGTACTACAATGGCTGGTCGACGTTCCCAGGACTCTCCCTCTAAGAGTGGACCTTCTACGTCAACCTCACGTAGACAAGGTACACCCAAACCTCCACGCTCTTCGTCTGACTGCCTTCAGACTGTCGAAAGATTCGCTAGAGCTAGAGGCTTTTCGAAGGAGGCAGCCAGAGCGATTGCCAGAGCAAGGAGGGTATCCACTCGTAGAGTCTACCAATCCAAGTGGGAAGTCTTCCGAAGCTGGTGTAGAGCCAATGCAGTTTCCTCTACCAATACCTCTGTAACCCAAATAGCTGACTTCCTATTACATCTAAGGAATGAGAGATCCCTTTCGGCTCCTACGGTTAAAGGGTACAGAAGTATGTTGGCTTCAGTTCTCCGCCACAGAGGTTTGGACCTTTCTTCCAACAAGGACCTTCAAGACATCCTTAAATCTTTCGAGACTTCTAAAGAACGTCGTTTATCCACTCCAGGCTGGAATCTAGACGTAGTCTTAAGGTTCCTTATGTCTCCTAGGTTTGAACCTCTCCAGTCAGCTTCCTTCAAGGACCTTACCCTCAAAACTCTTTTTCTCGTCTGCCTTGCAACAGCTAAGAGAGTTAGTGAGGTTCACGCCTTCAGCAAGAACATTGGGTTCACATCCGAATCTGCAACATGTTCTTTACAGCTCGGATTTTTAGCTAAGAATGAACGTCCTTCACGTCCTTGGCCTAGATCTTTTGAAATCCCTAGCCTTTCCAACATGGTGGGTAACGAGCTAGAAAGAGTTCTTTGCCCTGTCAGAGCTCTAAAATATTATCTTAATAGGTCAAAACCTATACGAGGACAGTCAAAGCCTTATGGTGTGCAATCAAGAAACCTTCGATGCCCATGTCCAAAAACGGAGTTTCGTATTATATAAGGCTTCTGATTAGAGAAGCCCATTCTCACATGAAGGATGAAGACCTTGCTTTGCTGAAGGTAAGGACCCACGAAGTGAGAGCCGTAGCCACTTCGATGGCCTTTAATAAGAACCGTTCTCTGCAGAGCATTATGGATGCAACTTATTGGAGGAGCAAGTCAGTGTTTGCATCATTTTATCTTAAAGATGTCCAGTCTCTTTACGAGAACTGCTACACCCTGGGACCATTCGTAGCAGCGAGTGCAGTAGTAGGTGAGGGCTCAGCCACTACATTCCCTTAATCCCATAACCTTTTTTAACCTTTCTCTTGAATGCTTTTATTGTTGTTTTTTGGGTTGTTACGGTAGGCTAAGAAGCCTTCCGCATCCTTTTTTGATTTGGCGGGTGGTCAATTCATTCTTGAGAAGCGCCTGGGTTAGAGGTTGTGTAGAGGTCCTTTAGTATGGGTTGCAGCCCTGTATACTTTAGCACCTTAGAGTTGATTCAGCCTCCTAAGAGGAACGCTGCGCTCAGTAAGGAAGACGAACTTATTAAAGGCAGAGTAACGGTTCAAGTCGACTTCCTTACCAGGTACTTATTATTTCATTGTTATTCTGAATAACTGATTATATGAAATACGGGATACTTAGCTATCCTTTAGTCATGTACACTGGTTTTCACCCACCCCCCTGGGTGTGAATCAGCTACATGATTATCGGGTAAGTTTAATATTGAAAAATGTTATTTTCATTAGTAAAATAAATTTTTGAATATACTTACCCGATAATCATGATTTAATTGACCCACCCTTCCTCCCCATAGAGAACCAGTGGACCGAGGAAAAATTGAGGTGGTGTCAACAAGAAGTACTGCAGTACCTGGCCACAGGTGGCGCTGGTGAGTACACCCCCTTCTAGTATAGTGATAGCTGGCGTATCCCTCCCGTAGAATTCTGTCGGGCAACGGAGTTGACAGCTACATGATTATCGGGTAAGTATATTCAAAAATTTATTTTACTAATGAAAATAACATATTTCCAAAGCTCTGAGTCGTAACTACCTTATATAATCTAAAGCTTTAATAAGCCTCCTAGTTACTGATTCATAAACTAAAACTGGTAGAACCATCTGATTTAGAGTTTTATTTTTCATAAACTCATTTTTTTTTACCTAAAGCTCTGCATCCTCTTTTGATTTTGGTCTCATGACCTGGGCAAACACTTATCATCTCCCCATTAACAATCTCTAGAGGCTTGTTCATAACTTTCATTTGTTGTGTCTGCTTTTTCATTTTACATTATCTTAGTTTTTCTCATATTCAGTTTTAATCTTACATTGATTTTTCTATTTAAGTCTGTTATCATCTTTTCCAATTTCTCCCATGATTCACTAAATAGAACTATGTCATTTGCAAATATTGAATTGTTAAGGTATTCCCCAATAATGTTAATTCCTACATTTTCCCAATTCTAAGTTTAGGAGAGATGGGATCTCCCTGTCTAATTATTTTCTCAATCGGAACTTTTTCACTATATGTAGTTTTAGAATTTCTGCACTTCCTGTATAGTTAATGTACCTTCAAGTGTTCTTACTTAAGATTTGTCTAGTCCTTGACTTTGAAGGACTTTCATTACTGGTGAAGTTTTGACAGAATCAAATGCTTGCTTGGTCTATAAATGCCATAAATAGTAGTTTGGCATAGTTTGTTGATTTTTCATTAGCTCGTTAATTATATGGATATGGCCACTTGTTGAATACCCGCTTCTAAAACCTGTCCTGCTTTATTGGTTAATTAAAGTCTAGCTGTCTTTCTAATCACCCTAAAATGATTTCTGTAAATGTTTTATATATTACTGAGAATAAGCTTATTGAGGTGGTAATTTTAAACATAAAACTTACCCGCTGGTTATATAAGAATGGCTAAAGTCCCTAGACGCCCGGCAAAAATTCAAAATCTCGCAGCTATCGCAGATATGCCAGGTGTACACTAGCGCCCTCGTGGTAGACAGGCCGAACTATACCAAACCCTTCAGATCTTCTCTGCCGCCATTGCTGGCTGGAACAATTGGAAGTTCTCTCGAAACTTACTCTGTTTTGGATGGTTATTTGGTGATTTACTCTGTTTTGGACGGTTATTTGGTGATTTACTCTGTTTTTTTAGTTTGGGCTTTCGCATAATTGATTTCCTTTTCATTTTTTCTTGAAATCCTTTTTGTTTTGGGTTGATTTAAGTAATTTAACCTTTGTTTATGTTTTTGGTTTCTCTCTTACCAATTCAATATGGCCGACCCCTCCCCTGTGTTTCGGAAGTGTGTTAAAGGTTGTCGTACTCGACTTCCTAAGGCTTCTGTGGACCCTCATAGTATTTATGTTAAATGTGGGGAAAAATCTTGTTCTTTTGGGGATCGGTGTGATGAATGCCTTTCGTTAACCGGTAGCGAGTGGGTAACTTATGAACGTTACATTAAAAGATCAGAGAGGGACAGGGTTGGCGCTGTTCATCTCGTTCTGTTTATTTGTCCTTACCTAATGTCATTGATCCTATTCCGTCCCCTGTAGTGGTAAATCAGCAACCGGAGGAACCTTCTATGAAGGATATGTTAACAGTGATTGAGGCTCTCGGTGAAAGAGTCAAATTGTTAGCTGCGGACAAAAGCCAGATCTTGTCCGAGATTAATGTGCTTAAAAGTTGTCGGCCTGGTGACCAACCGAATGTGAAAAGTGTTTCTAATGGGTGCGTCTGCGCGATCCTGTCGTTCACCCAACCTACGACCTCTTTCAAGCTCCTGAATCCATGGGAGAAGTAATGTCGAACAGCGAAAGGGAACGAGAGGCGTCATCAATCGCTCAGACGTCCCCTCGAGCGTTCCTGCTGTCATAGCACAGTTCGCTCACCCTCATCATAGGAAAGATGAGGTTGGTGCGTTATCGCCTTTCTCGGATGAAGGTTCGTTTGGCGAGGTCTGGCGTCACTCCTTTAGACCGCTTAAAAGGAAGTCTCACGCGGTCGTTCAGCAGCATGAATCGCCTCCGCAACAACTGGGCTGTAGTAACTGGGATACGCCGGACTTGGATACGCCGGAGCGTTTTCAGTCCCCTGAGGGTTCCCAGCGCGGAGCCTAGTAGGCTCAGACACTCTTCCTTCCTCGGTAAGAGCCTGTTCGAGCCTAAGGACGTGGAGCTCACTGCCGAGAGGTGGAGGAAATCCAACCAGGATTCCCTCATCCATAGGGCCCTGACATCAAGGCCCTACAAGCCTCCGGCAGTCCAGCAGCCCTGCCCTACCAAGGACACGAAGAAGACAACCGTAGCAGCGAAGCCCAAGGTGTCTAAGCCCTTTCCTGCCAAGAGCAGGAGGGGAAAGAAGTCCTCCAGGGGAAGCAAGAACCCTAGAGGTACCGGCCGAGTTCGGAAACGCTAGGGGTGGCAATCCCCCTGCATGTCCACCGGTGGGGGGATGCCTTCAGAGTTGCGCAGCAAGGTGGCAGCAACTCGGAGCGGATGCCTGGATGATCTCCGTGATCTCTCAAGGGTATCGCGTCCCGTTCACGGCATCTCTACCTCCCCTGACAGCGAATCCAGTGTCGTTGAGCTCTTTTGCCATGGGATCGGCAAAAGGGCAGGCCCTCCGGGCCGAAGTCCAGACCATGTTGGAGAAAGACGCTCTCCAGGACGTCGTGGACGGGTCCCCAGGCTTCTACAGTCGACTCTTTCTTGTGAAAAAGGCGTCTGGAGGCTGGAGACCAGTCATCGACCTCTCGACCCTGAACAGGTTTGTCAAGCAGACTCCATTCAGCATGGAGACGGTAGACACGGTCAGGCTTGCAGTGAGACCGCAAGACTTCATGTGCACACTGAATCTCAAGGACGCTTACTTCGAGATCCCAATCCATCCGTCTTCAAGGAAGTACCTGAGATTTTGCCTAGACAGCAAGATCTACCAGTTCAAGGTGCTGTGTTTCGGTCTCTCCACAGCTCCTCAGGTGTTCACCAGAGTCTTCACCATCATCTCTTCATGGGCCCACAGGATCGGCATCTGTCTCCTTCGTTATCTGGACGACTGGCTGATCCTGGCGGATTCGGAGGCGTCCCTTCTTCGCCACCGAGACAGGCTCCTCGAAGTTTGCCAGGGTCTGGGGATTGTGGTAAACCTCGAGAAGTCCTCTCTGCAGCCCTCTCAGAAACTGGTATATCTAGGCATGATCATAGACACCAATCTCCACAAAGCCTTCCCATCAGACGAAAGGATTGCAAGGCTGAGGAAGGTCGCGAGACCTATCCTCAACCGAGAAGAACTCCCAGCCCAATCGTGGCTTCATCTCCTCGGCCACCTCTCCTCTCTGACCCGTTTCGTTCCCAACAGTCGCCTCAGAATGAGATCCCTTCAGTGGCGACTCAACTCTCGGTGGAGTCAAGGACTCGATCCCCCGAACATCATGATCCCCATGGGTTCTGCGGAACGAGCGGACCTCGAGTGGTGGGTGGCAGAGGAGAACCTGCGGAAGGGAGTGGATCTTTTCGTCCCTTCCCCGGATTTGATGCTGTTTTCGGACGCATCAAACAAGGGGTGGGGGGCCCACGTTCTAAACCACAGGACCTCAGGCCTGTGGTCAGAATCCGAAAAGTATCTGCACATAAACCTGCTGGAGATGGAGGCCGTTTTCCTGGCTCTTCAGAAGTTCCACCAAGTCTTGGCGGGCCACTCGGTGGTGGTGATGAGCGACAACACCACGGTCGTGGCTTACATCAACAAGCAGGGAGGTACCTTTTCAGAACAGCTATCCCATCTTGCAGTAGAGATCCTGAGATGGTCCGAATTCCACCTGATATCACTTGCGGCTCGCTTCATTCCAGGCAAGAGGAATGTGCTTGCCGACAGTCTGAGCAGAGCGACGCAGATAGTGAGTACCGAGTGGTCTTTGGATCCTCAGATAGCCAGCAAAGTCCTGACATTGTGGGGTTCCCCGACAGTGGACCTGTTCGCTATGGCGTTGAACACCAAGCTTCTGCTGTACTGCTCCCCAGTCCCGGACCCCAAGGCTCTCTGGCAAGATGCCTTCCAACAACGGTGGGACAACGTCGATGTGTACACCTTTCCCCCATTCTGTCTGATGAGGAGGGTCCTCAACAAGACCAGAACATCGGTCAATCTCTCGATGACCTTGATAGCTCTGCTATGGCATCACGCAGAGTGGTTTCCGGGCCTTCTGCAGCTCCTCACGGAGATCCCGAGGGAGCTCCCTCCACGTCACGAGCTACTCAGACAACCACGCTCCAACATCTTCCACAAGGCCGTAGCTTCGCTTTGGCTTCACGCCTGGAGACTATCCAGCATCTCCTCACGGAGAGAGGATTTTCGCGACAGGTTGCGGAAAGGATGTCTGGCCACCTGCGCAGGTCATCTGCAGGAGTCTACCAGGCGAAGTGGCGAGTTTTCTGTGGTTGGTGTCATGGAAGGGGTATCTCTCCCCTCGATGCCACTTTACCAGCAATAGCGGAGTTCCTTGTGTATCTGCGGGAAGAAATGCGCCTTTCAGTCTCGGCAGTGAAAGGCTATCGCTCAGCCTTTAGTCTTGCCTTCAGGCTCAAAGGAATGGACATTTCCTCCTCGCTGGAACTGTCTCATCTCGTACGGAGTTACAAACTTACCTCAGTCGGAAGTGAGACCTCCTCCTTGGAACGTGGTTCGAGTCCTTAGGTCTCTTGAAGAGGCCTCCCTACGAACCATTACGCCAGGCTTCAGATCGCCACCTTACCTGGAAGACGGTGTTCCTGCTAGCTTTGGCCTCGGCCAAGCGAGACAGCGAACTTCATGGTCTCTCCTACGACGTCGCCCATTCAAGGGGATGGGGGGAGGTAACGTTCATCTTCGTCCCTTAGTTTGTTGCTAAGACTCAGAACCCGGGAGTGCCAGACCCTAGGTTCGACTCCTTCCAGGTTTCGAGTCTTCGTTCTGTAACAGATGACCCAGACCAGTCAGGAGTCTGAGGTTGTATCTCAAAAGAACAGTTGCAGTCTGGCCCCAGGTGCGAGCTTTGTTTGTTAGCACCGGGGAAACGAAGAGGAGGGTCACCAGAAATACCGTTTCGGCCTGGATCCGCAAGGTGATCCATCTGGCCTTGTGTTCTGACCCTCCTCTGTCACGGCGTCCTAGGGTGCATGATGTCAGGGGCGTGGCTACGTCCCTGGCCTTCAAGAAGAACTTTTCGGTGACGCAGGTCCTGCAAGCTGGGGTGTGGAAGCGTCAGACCACCTTCACGGCCCACTACCTGCAAGACGTGACACACTGGAAGCTTGATACGTTCTCTATCGGCCCTGTGGTGGCTGCACAACAGCTGGTCTAACCTCAGTCTCCTAATTGGACAAGTAGCAGAAGGTTGAGGGCATCGTGACCCGGTTTTAGTCTGTGTGAATGAAAAGATCTGTCTGGCCCTTTTCTTTTCTTCATCCTCTCCTCCCTTGGGGAAAAACAGCATCCTGGGTCCTTTGCACAGCTGACCTCGAACCTCTGCAGGTAAGCCATGCTTCCTTGTGCTCCTAGTATTAAGTTGTAATACTGTCATGTCCCCATTCCCTGACAAGGTGGTATTGGGTAAAGTCCTAACCTAGATTTCCATCTAAAGAACTCCAGGTCAACTTCCTAGGACGTGTCACCGCTCACCTTCACACACAACTTACGTAGGCAGCAGCAGTCTTTCAGCTACCTGCGAGGCGCAGGGGCCCAACCCTTGAGTTGCTCTATAAACTCGCGTTCGGGACCCCCGGGCAAGCCAAAGCCAGTATGGCAGGGGACTTACCTCCCTTCCTAAGGGTTAAGTCACCCCATGTAAATAGCGTGGTTTGTATTCAGTTACGGAACAAATGACAATTGTTCCGTAACCGAAATACAAACCACGCTATTTACATTGGGTTTACTTTCGGCGTAGCTGAAATGACGAGCTAATAATTTTTAACGAGGGTTAAATACCCCGCGCTAGTTAGCAGGGGTAGGGGAAGGGGTAGCTTGCTACCCCTCCCCCCCCCACACACCGGTGATTTGCTTCACTTCACTTTTGGCTCCGACGATGAACAGACGTGTCTGTCCATCGTCCTCGTTTGACAGCCTTAATCCTTTTTGCTTTTCCTCAGCTTGTGTGCGTTTGAAGTTGGCTTCACCCTTGGATATCCATCATGCGCAAGTGCCCTGGTATTGCCGGTCGCCCTTGCGGTACTTTCATGTCTGCGGTGGATACGGATCCTCACACCCTTTGCCCGCAGTGTCGAGGCCGATGGTGTGAAAGAGAAAATAATTGTAGTGAGTGTAGGGAGTGGTCTGCCTCCCAGTGGGAGAAGTTTGGCCGCCGGCGTAAGAAGAAGTCCAAGAGAGACCGTTCTCCTTCTGGGGTTGCCTTGAAGGAGGAAAGCTCTCGGGACTCTTCTTCCGCCGCCCAAACCTCCTCCGAAGCTCCCCCTCGTCCGGCTCCTAAGGAGAGACCGCCGAGTGGGAGCGCAGGCCTTAGTTCTGTTTCCCGACCTTGGGTTGGGGGAGAGGGCGTCGCTTCCCATAGCGGGGCGGCTCCCCCTCCTCCCCCGGGGGAGGTTATTAATACAGTGATACCTCGGTAGTCGAACGACTCTATACTCGAACAATTCGGAGTTCGACCAAAATTTTCGAGAAATTTTTGCTGCGGTGCTCGACCAAAAATTCGGTACTCGACCAGCCGAACACGTGACGACCGCATGGGCTTTGTGATGATCGCGCCATCTCGGCCACTCTCGCTTGTTCGGGAAGCATCAGTTCTCTCGAGAGTGTCACTCAGACAACGCGCGATCAGCATTCGTTGTGATTTAGTGATTTTCAGTGCTTTTAATTGCTTTTTTAGCTTTCATAATGAGTCCCAAGAAAGTAATGAGTGTTAAGGGGAAGGAGAAGAGGAAAACAGTGCGAACAACGATCGAGTTGAAGAAGGAAATTATAGCGAAATATGAGAATGGTGTACGAGTGTCCGATTTAGCGGTAGAATACGGAATGGCGAAGTCGACCATTTCTACGTTTTTAAAGCATAAAGAAATGATTAAGAAGGCGAATGTTGCAACGGGAGTTACGGCGGTAACTAAGCAAAGGCCACAAGTGATTGAGGAGATGGAAAAGTTGCTTTTAATATTTATTAAAGAAAAACAGTTGGCCGGGGAAAGTGTTAGTGAAGCGTTCATTTGTGAAAAAGCGTTGCATATCTATGAAGAATTAGTGAAGAAAAGTCCGAGTACCAGTGAAAGTGATTCATTTACATTTAAAGCGAGCAGGGGTTGGTTTGAAAAGTTTCGTAATAGAACAGGTATTCGTAATAGAACAGGTATTCATCATTTTCGAAGAATACTGCAGAGGAGGAAGAAACAATTAACAATAGACCAGTTTTTCACAAAAGAAAAGAAAGCTGCTACATCAAAGCCTGTTTCTCCTCCAAAGAAGAGACAAAGAAGAGAAGAAACCCCTGAAATAGATCTGCCCACCCTTTCATTGGAGAGAGAAACAACTCCTGAAGGAGAACTACCCGCCACATCATGGAAGGGGACTCTCCTTCCAAGCAGTAACCTCCCCCTTCCATCCTCTCCACATCCATCCCTGTATGCCATCGAACCGCTGCTCAAAGGTATGTTCACTACAGTACAGAAAATGGTTTAAAATTGTTTTATTTTAGTACAGTAAATGGTTTAAAATTGTTTTATAGGATTTTCTGACCAATTTCATACACATTTAGATAATTATTGTTGTTTAGGTACACGTTTTATTAATATTTTGGGCCTGTTCGAGTGCTTGGGAACGGAATAGAATATATACCATTATTTCTTATGGGGAAAAAAAATTCGGTACTCGAACAAATCGGAGGTCGAACACGGATCTCGAACGGATTATGGTCGAGTACCGAGGTATCACTGTAATGATTCGTTGTCTCATGATGATCTCTTTCAGCTTTGGGCTTCCTTGGGGCTGAAGGGCCTGCCCTTCAAGGAAGCCCTGTTCGACCTTGTCCAGTTGGGGCCGCTGTTAAGCAGTCGCCGGTGATAGCAGAGGTAGATCCTCTGTTTATCGTCGACGTCAGGGTGACAAAGGCTTCCGACGGATCGGGGCAAACCTCTGTGGTTCCTGATGTGGTTGACGTTGCTGAAGGCTCTCCTCCCCCTTCTGTACATCCTTCGAAGGGGGAAGGGAGTCCCACGGGCTCTTCTGCTGCCAAGCCTCTCTCTCGGGGGAGTGCTTTGACTGAGACTCCCCTTCGGAGGACGGATGATCCTGACGACCCTCCTCGTGGCCGCCTTCGCCGTAAGGCTCACCGTCTGCTACGTCGTAAGGGCCTCCCGTCTCCCTAGAAGGGTGTTAAGAGACGCCTTTTTGAATCTTCACCTCCTTCCTCCAATGGGGACTCTCCTCGCCGTAAGCAGCCTGCAGCTCCTACCTCCTTAGACCTCTCCGGGGATCGATCTCCAACGCCTTCCAGACCTTCCGCCCCTGGTGCAGATGGACAGCAGTCTGACCTCGTCATCCGATGGGCAACGGTCCCTTCGGGGCAAAGGGTTGCCTCCCACGGTGTGGGTGCTTCCCTTGCGCGTCAGGGTTCCCCTGCGCGCCCTTCTGCAGTGTTAGCGCACAGGCGCTCTCCTGCTCGTCAGCGTTCTCCTGATCGCAGCGCTCTCCTGTTCGTCAGTGCTCTCCTGATGATCGTCGCCCCACTGCTTGCCAGCGCTCTCCTGAGGACTCCGAACATCCTGCTGTTCCCCTTGTGCGCCCTGCGCGCCATTGGTCTCCTGAGCGCTCTAGATCTCCTGCCCGTCAGTGCGCACCTGCACTCCCAGTTCCTGACACGCGCCCTGTGCGCCCACGTTCGCCCGCGCGACCTAGAACTTCGGTTCAGGTCTTGGACAAGGACTCCTCTTCTCCTCGCCCTCGCGATCCTGCTCGTCAGCCTGTTCCAGCACAGCAACGCTCGCGGTCGCTTACGCGTACTTCTAAGGCTACTGTACGCCCTCGCGCCCACGCTCCTCCTGTTCCTGAGGCCGTTCATGAACGTTCGCCTTTGCGCAACGCGCCGGCAGCTCCCACACAGGATTCCACGCGTCGCCCTTCTGCTCGCCAGCGACCACTGACGCATCAACGTTCGCCTGCTCGTCAGCGATCTCCTGCGCGTCAACGATCCCCAGCGCGTCAGCGATCCCCTGAACATCGGCGATCTCCTGACTGCCCGCGTGATCTTTCGCCTGCGCGCAAGCACTCTCCTACGCGTCGGCGCCCAGAGGATCTTGAGAGACATGGGTCTCCTTCTTCCAGCTCGCCCGTGCGTGGTCGCTCGCCTGCATGTTCTACGCGCCTTTGCTCGCCAACGCGCCAACACTCGCCTACGCGCCAGCATTCACCAATGCGCCATTGATCGCCTGCTCGCCATCGATCTCCCACGCGTTACAGTTCCCCTGGACACCATCAACAGCGGTCGTCGGAGCGATCTCTTTCACCCGCGCGCCAACGCGTTCCCTCGCCTGCGCGCCAACGCGCTCACTCGCCAGCTCGCCCTCGCGCTTGCTTGCCCACGCGCTCACATGCTTACTTGCTCACGCGCTCACTCGCCTACACGCCCGCGCGATCGTTCGCCCGTGCGCTCCCGCTCCCGCGCTCGATTGTCTCCGCTCGATTGTTTCCGCGCGATTGCGCACCCGCGCTCGATTGTTTCCGCGCGATTGCGCACCCGCGCTTCAACAGCCTCTCGCGCGCGACGCCTTAGTGTCGCCTACGCACGAGCGTCAGCACGACCCCCGTTCGCGTCGGGTTCCACAGCTCGCGACAGCAGCAGGGACGCGTGTCGCCACACCGCAATCAGGATCGCCCCCGCCTAAGCACAGGTCTCTTTTTCAGGATAGGGAAGACCCATCGGAGAGGTCAGAACAACTTTCTTCCCCTTTTTCCTTACAGGCAGGTCCAGTGGTGTCCACTCCGAAGGATCGCCCGATCCCCTTCCCTCCAGCGGGAATTTCGGACTCTGTGTCCGTGACTCAGAAGTCTTAGTTTGGTCCTCTGATGCGGGCGTTAGTGAAGGCTATGAAGCCGGCACTCGCCGATCAAGGACACAAGCCAACGACGGCCTCGCCCCCGCTGAAGAGAAGGAGAGGAGTGGACTTCGTGGTGACTTCTCCCAGGGAGAAGCTGGTTCCTAAGAGGTCCATTAGGAAGGCTCCATCCCCTTCGCAGGTGATTTCTCCTTCTCCTGAAGAGGAGGCTTTTCCATCCTCAGGAGAATCCAGTGAGGTAGCGGTCTCCCCCTCGGCACCAAGGGGGGAGTCGTCTCCTCGTGGAAGGGAATCGTCTCGTGTGGAAGGCACCTTCCAGACCTCTTTGTTGGGGTCGTGTATCCCGCCCGGGAGGGAACCTAAAGACTCCAAGACAAATCCGAAGTCTTCTTCGCGAATTCGTCAGGATCCAGCTGCACCCCGGGAGAACGTCCACGCATCTCCCCAGGAAGAGATTCCGGGGACGGGAGACTTAGCTGCCAGTCCACAGAGAGGAGACCAGAAAGAGTTGGAGCACGCCTTCTGGCAAGTCCTGAGCCTGATGAGGCAGCTCAACGGGTTCATGGACCCCGTGATAGCCCCCCGTGAAGGCAAGGAAACGGTCCTGGATCAAGTGTACGGTACTCAGAAGCCCCCCAAGGCTAGCACGGCTTTGCCCTGGTCTCAGGAGCTGAAGAGTGCCAGAGCGAGGGCCAATGCTCAACTCGCGGTTCTCGCTTCCTCCAGTCGTTCCTCTGCCGGGAACAAACTCCTCCCACCTCCTCGTCTCCAACAGAGGAGGTATTTTGAGATCATGGGGGAGTCTAGCCTCGCTCTTCCCCTCCATCATTCGGTAGAAGAGCTCGCTAGGGGAGTTCCCCTTGAGTAGCTCTCCGCCCGGAAGGTGACGTTCTCGGCGTCGGAGATCCTGAGCCATGAGAAGGTCGCGAAGTGCGCCATGCAGGCCATTTCGTGGCTGGATATCTGGCTAGGTTCTCTGGGCATCCTATTGTGCTCCGAGGATCTGTCTAAGGAGACCAATAGGAAAGCCCTGGAGACCTTCCTCCTCTCAGGCACTCGCTCCATCGAGTTCCTGGCACATCAGGTTACCAACCTTTGGGCCAACTCGGTGTTGAAGCGTCGTGATGCGGTGACCGAGAAGATCCACCCGAAGGTCCCCGCCGTGGATGTCTGCAGGCTCAGGCACGCTTCCCTCCTTGTGGGAAATCTGTTCGAGCCGCAGGACATGGAACGCACAGCTGAGAGGGGGAG
The DNA here is from genome assembly GCF_036898095.1 of Palaemon carinicauda. Lineage (NCBI taxonomy): Eukaryota > Metazoa > Arthropoda > Malacostraca > Decapoda > Palaemonidae > Palaemon > Palaemon carinicauda. The sequence goes on along the minus strand of NC_090725.1, from coordinate 304,069,965 downwards.
GCAGTCGAGCCAGGACTCCCTCCTCCAAAGGGCCCTTGCATCTCGGCCCTATAAGCCTCCAGCTCCGCAGCAACCGCAGCAGCAGCCTCGCAAGACACCAAAGCAGGCACCGGCAGCTAAGAAAGTGGTGTCTAAGCCGCAGCCCTTTCCAGCCAAGGTCAAGAGGGGCGGTAAGTCCTCCAGGGGAAGCAAGACTCCTAGAGGGAGTGGCCGCGGCCGCAAACGCTAGGAGTGGCAGTCCCCTCGCGTGACCACCTGTGGGGGGATGCCTTCAAAGTTGCGTGCACAGGTGGCAGCAACAAGGGGCCGATGCTTGGACGGTCTCTGTGATCGGCCAAGGCTATCGCGTCCCATTCATGACATCTCTACCTCCCCTGACAGCGAATCCAGTGTTGTTGAGCTCCTATGCCATGGGATCGGTAAAGGGCTAGCCCTTCGGGCAGAAGTCAAAACCATGCTCAAGAAGGATGCTCTCCAGGAGGTCGTCGACGGCTCCCCAGGCTTCTTCAGTTGACTCTTTCTTGTAAAGAAGGCGTCTGGAGGCTGGAGACCTGTCATCGACCTCTCGGCTCTGAACAAGTTTGTCAAGCAAACTCCGTTCAGCATGGAGACAGCGGACACGGTCAGACTTGCAGTGAGACCACAAGACTTCATGTGCACACTGGATCTAAAGGACGCGTACTTCCAGATCCCAATCCATCCGTCTTCCAGGAAGTACTTGAGATTCAGCCTAGACAGCAAGACCTACCAGTTCAAGGTGCTGTGCTTCAGTCTCTCCATAGCACCTCAGGTGTTCACCAGAGTGTTCACCCTGATTTCATCTTGGGCGCACAGGAACGGCATCCGTCTCCTTCGTTATCTGAACGACTGGCTGATCCTAGCAGATTCAGAGTCGACCCTTCTTTGACACCGAGACAGGCTTCTGGGACTTTACCAGGATCTGGGGATCGTGGTAAATCTCGAGAAGTCCTCTCTGCAGCCGTCCCAACGACTGGTTTATCGAGGCATGTTGGTAGACATCAATCTCCACAAAGCCTTTCCATCAGACGACAGGATAGCAAGGCTGAGGAGGGTGGCGGAACCCTTCCTCAGGCGAGAAGAGCTTTCCGCCCAATCGTGGTTGTGTCTCTTAGCTCACCTGTCCTCCCTGGCTTGTCTGGTTCCAAACAGCCGTCTCAGGATGAGATCCCTGCAGTGGCGGCTCAAGTCCCGGTGGAATCAAGGATCCAATTCCCCAGACTTGCAGGTCCTGATAGGACCTTCAGAACAGGCGGACCTGCGGCGCTGGCTGGTCGACGAGAACCTGCGAAAGGGAGTAGATCTTCTTGTCCTCCCCCCGGAGTTGACTCTTTTTTTCGGACGCGTCAAAAGAAGGGTGGGGGGCGCACATTCTGAACCAGAGAACTTCAGGCCTTTGGTGAGAATCAGAAAAGTACCTGCACATCAACCTGCTAGAGATGAAGGCCGTCTTTCTGGCTCTTCAGCAGTTCCAATGGACCCTGGCGGGTCACTCCGTGGTGGTGATGAGCGACAACACCACGGTAGTGACTTATATCAACAAGCAGGGAGGTACTTTTTTGCAGCAGCTATCCCATCTTGCAGTAGAGATTCTGAGGTGGACCGAAGTCCACTCGATAACACTATCAGCTCGCTTCATTCCTGGCAAGAGGTATGTGCTCGCCGACAGTCTGAGCAGGGCTTCGCAGATAGCGAGTACCGAGTGGTCTTTGGATCCTCAGATAGCCAACAAAGTCCTGACTTTGTGGGGTTCCCCGACCGTGGATAAGTTCGCGACAGCTTTGAATTTAAAGCTGCCCCTGTACTGCTCCCCAATCCCGTACCCTAAGGCACTCTGGCAAGATGCTTTCCAACAACGGTGGGACAACATTGACGTGTACGGCTTCCCACCGTTCTGTCTGATGAGAAGGGTGCTCAACAGGACCAGACTATCGGTCAACTGTTCGATGACTCTGATAGCTCCGCTATGGCTTCACGCGGAATGGTTCATGGACCTTCTGCAGCTCCTGACGGAGCTCCCGAGAGAACTTCCCCCACGACACGAGCTACTCAGACAACCACACTGCAACATCTTCCACAAGGCCGTAGCCTCGCTTCGGCTTCACGCCTGGAGACTATCCAGCGTCTCCTCATGGAGAAAGGCTTTTCGCAACAGGTTGCGGAGAGAATGTCTCGGCACCTGTGAAAGTCCTCTGAGGGAGTCTACCAGGCGAAGTGGAGAGTCTTCTGTGGTTGGTGTCGTGGGAGGGGTATCTCTCCACTCGATGACACTATTCCAGCAATAGCGGAGTTCCTCGTGTATCTGCGGGAGGAAATGCGCCTTTCGGTCTCAGCGGTGAAAGGCTATCGCTCAGCCTTAAGCTTGGCTTTTAGGCTGAAAGGTGTGGACATTTCTTCCTCGCTGGAACTCTCTCTACTCATACGTAGCTATGAGCTTACCTGCCCTCAGTCAGAAGTGAGACCTCCTCCTTGGAACGTGGTTCGGGTGCTCAGGGCTCTTAAGAGACCTCCCTTCGAACCATTACGCCAGGCCTCTGATCACCACCTGTCTTGGAAGACGGCTTTCCTGCTCGCTTTGGCCTCTGCCAAGCGAGTTAGTGAACTTCATGGTCTCTCGTACGACATCGCCCATTCATGGGGATGAGGGGGGGAGGTAACGTTCAGGTTCATCCCTGAGTTTGTTGCGAAGACTCAGAATCCTGGAGTGCCGGACCCACGATTCGACTCTCTCAGGATCGCGAGTCTCCGTTCTGTAACAAGCGACCCAGACCAGCTGCTACTATGTCCAGTGAGGAGTCTGAGGTATTACTTGAAGAGAACAGCTGCAGTTCGTCCTCAAGTGCGAGCATTGTTTGTTAGCACAGACAGGACGAAGAGGAGGATCACCAAGAATACCATCTCTTCTTGGATTCGAAGGGTTATCCATCACGCCTTGAATCCAGACCCTCCGTCACGTCGCCCTAGGGCACACGACGTCGGGCATTGCTACATCCCTGGCCTTCAAGAGAAACTTCTCTGTGATGCAGGTGCTTCAAGCTGGGGTCTGGAAGTGTCAGACGACCTTCACAGCCCACTACCTGCAGGACGTGACCCACAGGAGCCTCGATACCTTTTCTATTGGCCCTGTGGTGGCTGCACAACAGCTAGTCTAACCTCAGGCTCCTTAATGGACAAGTAGCAGTAGATTGAGGGCGTTGTTACCCGGTTTTAGTCTGCGTGAATGAAAGAGTATGTCTGACCCTTACTTCTTTCTTCATCCTCCCCTCTCTTGGGGAAGCAGCATCCTGGTCTCCGCATAGCTGACCTCAACCTCTGCAGGTAACCCATGCTTCCTTGTGCTCCTAGTATTAAGTTTAATACTGTCGCGTCCCCCATACCCTGACGAGGTGGTATAGGGAACGTCCTATCCTGGATTCCTATCTAAAGGTCTCAAGGTCAACTTCATAGGACGAGTCACGCTCTTTCCTCCACACACAACTTATGTAGGTCACACGTTCCTTGGGAAGCAAGGAACTTGTGAGATGCAGGGGCTCCTCTTCTCAAGTGCTACTCACTGGGAGGCGGAGCCCCTGGGTAAAGCCAAAGTCAGTAAGGCTGGGGACTTTCCACCCTTCCTAAGGGGTAAGTCACCCAATGTAAATAGCGTGGTTTGTATTTTGGTTACGGAACAAATGACAAATTCGGAGATAATTTGTATTTTTCCTAACCATACAAACCTTAGCTATTTACACATATTTGCCCGCCAGCCCTGTCCCCCAAGTCAAGTCCTATCTCTAAGTGAAATGAAGCAAATCACCGGTGTGTGGGGGGAGGGGTAGCAAGCTACCCCTTCCCCTACCCCCGCTAACTAGCGCAGGGTAGTTAACCCTCGTTAAAAACTATTGGCTCGTCATTTCAGCTACGCCGAAAGTAAACCCAATGTAAATAGCCAAGGTTTGTATGGTTAGGAAAAATACAAATTATCTCCGAATTTGTCATATTCGTAGATAATTTGTATTTTTCCTAATGATACAAACCTTAGCTATTTACAGTTATGTGCCCGCCAGCCCTGTCCCCCAAGATAAGTCCTACCTCTAAGTAAAGTGAGCTAATTACCGGTGTGTGTTAGAGTTGAGGGACTCTTTCCAGACCACTTTACTCCTGTTGCCCCACGGGGAAGGCAACAAAAGTGCCTTTGTTTACGAAGATGGTGCTCTCGTGCTTTTCTAAAAGAGCTTTGAAATTGATGGGAACTTGGATCGCATCGCAGGACGCTCACCCTCACCATGGGAAAGGTGAGATTAGTTTGTTATCTTTATCTTCGGATGACGCTACGCACAGACCTCTTAAGAGGAAAGCGGATGTAGTGGCTCAGCGTCGGGATCTGTGACCGCAAGCACCTGGCTGTAGCCATTGGGACAGTCCAGAGCGTTTTCATTCGTCTGTCGAAGGTTCTCCTGTGAGGGTTAGGTACTATTCAGCGCCGCCGAATCAGCGCCGCCAGTTCAGCGCCTGGTCATTTCAGCGCCAAAAAAATTAGCGACAGCCATTTCAGCGCCAGAAAAATTTCTCTCTCTCTCTCTCTCTCTCTCTCTCTCTCTCTCTCTCTCTCTCTCTCTCTCTCTCTCTCTCTCTCTCTCTCTCTTCACACAGTAGTTTGTATAATTTCAGTACCAAACCGCTATTTATTGATCTCAGTATTCCGTTGTTCAATTAAAATCTCTCTCTCTCTCTCTCTCTCTCTGTTGTTTAATTGAAATCTTTAAAGGAAATATTCGTAAACGTTTGTAAGAAAAAGCTGTTCTAAAGAAAATGAATGATCACACCCATCCGCCATCTCCAGTGGCGGTAGAAATTGAAAAGGCAAAAACGTATGCACGTCAGAGAGCCGAGGACACTTACGAAGAACCAAGTACTATAATCAACAAATCTTTGGAAAATATGTCTCAAGCTGCTATTGCCCAGCTGCCTAACTGACAAGCGATGCGTAAGCTTATGTTACACCCAACAATTTGGAATTTTTTAGATGCGCTGAAACGAGTCCAAAATGGACGTAATGAATATTTAGAGAAACTTAAAACAGGTCATGAGCCTCAACAAAAGGTATTGGAATACTGAAAGGCAGACAAAAGAATATTAAAAATCTTATCGAATTATGGAAACAGAAATGAGGTTGAATATTTACAAGCTCTTGCGCATAACTTATTAAACTAGGTTTACTAATATTTGTATTTTGAGCTTTTTTTTTGGGCTATTTTAACTATTCAGTAGGATAAATACTTTTTACCAATAAATATTTGTTCAAAACCTTTTTTATTGTTTATAAACACGGTAGTATACTGTAAATACTTCTTATCAATAAATATTTGTTGAAAACCTTTTCTTTTGTTTATAAACACACACACAAATTCCACACTTCCACGGCGCTGAAACGTCTAGCGCTGAAAAGGCATGGCGCTGAAATGGCTGGTGCTGGACTGGCGCCGCTGAATCGGCGGCGCTGAAATGGCTGGTGCTGGACTGGCGGCGCTGAATCGGCGGCGCTGAAAAGGCATGGCGCTAAAATGGCTGGTGCTGGACTGGCGGCGCTGAATCGGCGGCGCTGAGCTGGTGGCGCTGAAATGTCCCTACCTCTCCTGCGAAACGTCCTGATAGGATGTCAGAAGTTCCTGAGTCTGCTGTTACGGTACATGCACCGCTGCTTCCGTCAGACTGGTTTCTGTCTTCTGAAAACTTGGAGCGTTATGTAAGCGATGAGGAAGGCGAGTTCGTGATCGAAGTTTCTTCACCTGTGTGACCGCATGTTGATCCTAATTGGACTATGCTGCAAGACATGAAGCAGCAGCTCTCATCCTTTATGCAGTCTTATCAGCCTGCTGTTAGCAAAAATGTGGTTCGTCAAGATTCCGATCATGACGTGTTGTCACACAGGCTGCCAACCAACAAACACAACATTGAACAGTGTGATAAGGCTTCTGTATCTCATCGAGTTCCTGCTTCTCTTGATACCAAACGTCAAGCTACCAAGCGTGATGTCAAGCGTCAACCTTTCAAGCGCGGCGACGATCGCCAGGCAACTAAGCATGACGCCGAGTGTCAAGATAAACATGACGTCGAGCGACAGGCACGTGACGTCGAAAGTCAAGCAAACCGTGACGTCCAACGTCAGTCAGATACTGTTCGACATGCAGTCGGACGTGACGTCGAGCGCAAGATTAGCGAACGTCATGTGGACATCAGCCATACCAAACGTCTTGATAGCGCGCACCGCTGTGCTGATTCTCATGTTCGCGAGCGACAGCTTTCTGAACAAGATGCTGCTACGGCGGTTGGAGTTCTTACTGAGGAAGAACCGGATGATCACTTTTCTCCGGATGAACTCTTGGATGTTGTCTCGGAGGAAGAAGAGAATAAGACACCTCAACACTCTGTTAACCTTAAAAAGGTTATGTTGGTCTTTACGGAGTTATTTCCGGATCATTTTGCTCCCGTAGCCCCACGTTCACCTCCTTCGGAGTTTACCTTAGGAAAAACAGTAAGAACATCGCTTTTTACTAAGATGGTACTCTCTCGTTCTTCAAAGAGAGCATTAAAGTTAATCGGTGTTTAGATGCAATCTAAAAAAGACCTAGGCAAGACCGGCTTCGCTTTTCCTCCGACCAGATTAGCGTCCAAGTCTAGTGTATGGTACGAGACAAGAGAAGTTCTCGGCTTGGGAGTTCCTGCCTCTGCCTAAGGCGACTTCTCAAGCCTGGTAAACTCTCCTTGTCGTTTGGCCATGAAAAGGACTAAGATCTTATGGTCGATGTCCGAGTTTGATCATCTCCTTAAAGGTATCTACAGAGCATTGGAAGTGTTCAACTTTCTCGATTGTACTCTGGGAGCCTTGGGAAGAAAGTTTCTGCACTGAAGGATCCTGACACTGGTAACTTTATATGTGTAATGTCGTGTATGGATAAAGCAGTTAGAGATGGCAGTTAGGCGGGGTCATTAAGAAAAGAGCAACTATGTGCTCTTTTCTTTCTATGGGGGTCACTCCATTCCAGAGGTCAGAATTGCTGTTTGCACCGCTTTCTCCTTCTCTGTTCCCTCAGGAGCTAGTAAAAGAAGTTGCTGTCGCCTTGACCCAGAAGGCTACTCACTTCCTTCACCAGCCGTAGACTGAAGGAAGATACTTCCTTTCCTCATGTATCACAGCCATTTCGTGGAAAGTCTGTCGGTAGGGGTAGCTTCAGACCCGATGGGAGAAGGTCTCGAAGGAGAGGTTCTAGGTCTGGCCAAAGCAGAGTCTGACTGCTTTCGCCTTCAGACAGCAGTGGGGGCCAGGCTAAACAACTTCTGGCAAGCCTGGGAGAGAAGGAGAGCTGACCCTTGGTCCGTTCGTGTTTTAAAGGAGGGTTACAAGATCCCTTTCATTATGAAACTTCTGTTAGTTTTGGACCCTGTGGATCTCTCTCCCAGATACAAGGAGGAGTCGAAGAGGCAGGCTATGCATCTTCAAATGTCTCTCTTGCTAAAAAAGAAGGCAATAGAGAGGGTGCGAGACTTGAAATCACCAGGGTTTTACAACCGCTTATTCCTGGTTCCCAAGAACTCGGGGCGATGGAGACCAGTCCTGGACGTTAGTATCCTCAACAACTACGTTCAGAAGACAAAGTTCTCTAGGGAGACTCAGAAGACTGTGCTTGCAGCAGTAAGAAAGGACGACTGGATGGTCTCGTTAGACCTCCAGGACGCTTACTTTCATGTCCCGATCCATCCAAGTTTCAAGCGTTACCTGAGGTTCATGTACAGGAAGGAGGTCTTCCAGTTTCGGGACTTGTGTTTTGGCCTCAGCACCGCCCCTCTAATCTTCACGAAGATCATGTTGAACGTGGCGAGTATGCTCCTTTCAAGAGGCATCAGAGCCTCCTTGTACCTGGACGATTGGCTCCTAAGAGCTCCCTCTTTCAATCGCTTTCTGGAGGATCTGTGTCTGACATTGAGTCTGTCAGAAGAGCTAGGACTTCTTGTGAACTCAGAGAAGTCCCAATTGATTTCATCACAGAAGATTCTCTATTTAGGGATAGAGATTCGGAGTCTGGCTTTTCAGGCTTTTCCGTCACCTTCAAGGATACAGCTAGCGCTCCTAAAACTTTGTGCTTTTCTAAAGAAAAAATGTCTGCTCAGTAAGAGAGTGGATGAGTCTCCTGGGAACCCTCTCTTCACTAGAACAGTTTATTTCTCTGGGAAGACTAAACCTACGGCCTCTTCAATTGTATCTCAATTTTCCATTGGAACAAAGAGGACAGCCTCGACATGGAAAGCATTCCCCTTACGGAACCGATAAGAAAGTGCCTCCAGTGGTGGAACAACCTAAGCAGACTTCAGGAAGGTCTCTCGTTGGAGCAAAAGAGCCCAGACCTTGTCTTGTTTACCGACGCCTCAGACTCGGGGTGGGGAGCAACACTGGGAAAGTCAGAGATCTCAGGTCTGTGGACAATGGAACAGGGGAGCCTCCACATCAATCAAAAGGAGCTGTTAGCAGTCCTGTTGGCTCTCAAAGGTTTCGAGAAGTTAGTGTTAAACAAAGTAGTACAAGTCAATACCAACAACACCACAGCATTGGCATACATAGCCAAACAAGGCGGGACTCACTCGAGTTCACTTTACGAAATAGCAAGGACTCTTCTCATGTGGGCAAAAGAAAGAAAGGTAGCCTTGTTTACAAGATTCATACAGGGAGAGAAGAACGTGATGGCAGACAACCTCAGCAGGAGGAATTAAGTTCTACCCACGGAGTGGACGTTGCATCTGGATGTATGCGAGAAACTTTGGCAGATTTGGGGTCGTCCACTCATAGACCTGTTCGCGACCTCAAAATCGAAAAGTCTGGGGACATTGCTCACCAGTTCCGGCCCTCGAAGCGACACACATAAACGCGTTCCTGATGGATTGGTCTCACCTGGATGTGTACGCGTTCCCACCATTCAAAGTGCTGTACAAGGTGTTACAAAAGTTCGTGTCTCACGAGGGAACCAGGTTGACTTTAGTGGCTCCCTTCAGGTCGTCAAGAGGGTGGTTCACAGAGGTACTGGAATGGATGGTGGACGTTCCAAGAAGCCTGCCATTGAGAATAGATCTTCTCAAACAACCTCACTTGGCAAGAAACCATCTAAACCTTCAAGCTCTACGTCTGACTGCCTTCAGACTATCGAAAAATTCGCAAGAGCTAGAGGATTTTCGAAGGAGGCAGCTAGGGCTATCGCTAGAGCAAGGAGGACTTCTACCATCAAGGTTTATCAGTCCAAGTGGGAGGTTTTTAGAGACTGGTGTAGGGCTAAATCAGTTTCTTCATCCAGTACCTCTGTAATACAAATTGCCGATTTCTTCTTAGACCTTAGAAGAATGCACAACTTTTCCTCCTCGATCATCAAGGGGTACAGGAGTATGCTGGCAGCTTTCTTCAGACACAGGAATGTAGATCTCTCAAATAATAAAGACCTTCAGATCTCAGATCTTTTGAGACTTCTAAGAAGCGTCAACAAGAATCACCAGCCGGGAATTTAGATGTTGTTTTAAAATTCCTCATGAGTGACAGATTCGAGCCTTAACACTCGGCTTCTTTTAAAGATCTGACTTTGAAGACTTTTCCTAGTAAGTCTGGCAACAGCTTAGAGAGCCAGTGAAGTTCACGCTTTTAGCAGGAATATTGGCTTCAGAAATGGAAAAGCCATATGCTCCTTGCAACTTGGATTCCTGGCCAAAAATGAACGTCCTTCTCGTCCATGGCCTAAATCTTTCGAGATTGCTAACCTCTCTGATTTGGTGGGTGAAGAGTTGGAGAAAGTCATGTGTCCTGTTAAAGCACTGAAGTTTTATCTGGACAGAACAAAATTTAAGAGGCAATTCAGAAGCTCTTTGGTGCGCAGTCAGAAAGCCTGCATTACCTATGTCTAAAAATGCCCTATCATTTTTTATAAGACCTTTAATTAGAGAGGCTCACTCACACTGTAATGAGGCAGACCCTAAGCTGCTGAAAGTAAAGACTCATGATGTTATAGCTGTGGCAACTTTTGTAGCTTTTAAACAAAATCGTTCTCTGCAAAGCATCATGGATATAACCTTTTGGAGGAGTAAATCTGTATTTGCCTCGCATGACTTGAAACGTGTCCAGACTCTTTATGAGGACTGCTACACTTTGGGACCATTCGTAGGAACGAGTGCAGTAGAAGATGAAGAATCTACCACTACGTTCCCCTAATCCCTAGTACCCTTTTTCTTCTCTTGGAATTTTTAAATATTTTTATGGTTGTATGTGGAGATTGGTCGACTATCTTCCGAAATCTTTGATTTAGTCAGGTGGTCATTTTGTTCCTTGAGAGCACCCGGAACAAGGGTATTAGTTGAAGTCCTGTCAGCATAGAGGTTATTTACCCGTTTGACAGCTCCTAGAGATCTTCAGCCCCCAGAGATCTTCAGCCCCCTGGGTGAACCGCTGGATCTCATAAGGATAGCAGACATAATGAGGCAGAGAATCATTGAAGTCAGCTTCCTTAACAGGTACGAACCCTTAAGCTTGTTTTAATTAACTCTTAAGTAATATTCCAACCATGTTGCTGTCTCTAACCCTCCACCAAGGGTGTCAATCAGCTATTTTTATATAACCAGCGGGTAAGTTTAATGTTTAATAATGATATTTTCATCATAAAATAAATTTTTGAACATAATTACCCGCTGGTTATATAATTTTTATTCCCCACCCTCCTCCCCATAGAGACCTATGGGCATGGAAGATCTGGTGAAGTATGGAATGGTTCTGTATATCTCCCGTGAGGGCGCTAGTGTACACCTGGCTACTCTATCTGGGATTGCCGCGAGTTTTTGAATTTCTGCTGGACGTCAGAGACTAAAGCTTTTTTTTTATAACCAGCGGGTAAGTATGTTCAAAAATTTATTTTATTATGAAAATATCATTTTTCACCTGCACACGCAAGCCAATACTCTCCTGCATGCCCGCGCACGCGCGCGTGCTAACAGGCACGGGCGCAGGAACTACATCCAGCAAGGTCACCATCGCCTTATTCCCCTCCCCGCAAACGCATTTCAGCGCCCCCTGCGGGAGAAGGGAAACAGGCACCAGCAGAGGGATTCAGGGTCCCTAAACTGCCTTCTAAGGCAGATCCACCTATTTCGGTGACTCCTCGTAGGGAACCTTCAGTCCCTTTCCCTTCAGGGGATTTGTCTGACTGTGCATCAGTCAGTCAGCAGCCTTGGTTCAGAGCTGTAACACAGGCATTCAAGCCTGTCCTATCCGGCCGCTCGTCAGAGCAGCCTATAGCTCTGAACTCACGACACTGAACCATGGCTTCCTCTACCCCTTTGAAGAGGAAAAGAGGAGTTTCCTACGCAATCACTTCCCCGAGGGTGAAGCTGACTCCGGGCAGACCATCAAGGCCAGTCCCTCCAGTATCTCCCCAGGGATACTCACCCTTCCTGTCTGATGAAGAGGGTACTCAACCCCATCCTTCACCAAGGGAATTGCATGAGGAGGGGCACTCCTGCATTCCACCTTTGGAAGAAACCTCCCTTTATGCGGAGAGTTCCCCTCAGTCAGAGTTCAGGAGGGGTACAACACCCCAGGACTACAAGAACGGAGACAGCCAGCCACTCAAGGAATGTCCGCGACTCACCGCAAGAAGAGCTCTTTGGAGCAGAAGGAGACTTCGCTGCAAGTCCAACTTCAGGAGAGCAACAAGAGTCAGAACATGCATTTTGGCTGGTTCTGACTAATGAGGGTTCTTAACGGGTTTTCCGACCCAGAGATACCCCCTCAAGAGGGCAAGGACACGGTCTTAGACCGCGTCATCGGCACTCAGAAACCCTCAAAGACCAGTACAGCCCTACCCTGGTCTTAGGGGTTGAAGAGTACCATGAGTAAGATCGCCCAACAGCTCTCCGACTTTGCCTCCTCCAACCGTGCCAGCTCTACAAACAAGCTCTTCTCACCTCGTGTACAGCAGAGGAGGTAATTTGAGATCCTGGAGGAGCCCAGTTCAGCTCTTCCACTTCACCACTCTCTGAAAGAGCTACCCAGGGGAATCCCTCTAAGAGACACTCCAGCAGGCAGGTCTCGCTCTCGGTGGCCGAAGTCCTTAACCAGGAGGTCACCAAGTATGCGATGCAAGCTACTTCGTGGCTGGACATATGGTTAGGGACCTTGGGAATCCTGGTACGATCCGAGGATTTCTCCAAGGAGCGTACCAGGAAGGCAATGGAGACCTTTCTCCTTTCAGGCACTCGCACGATCGAGTTTCTTGCCCACCAAGTTTCCAACTTGTAGGCAAACACCATCTTGAAGCGTCGAGATGTGGTGTCTGAAAGGTTCCACCAACAGGTCCCCAGTGTCGAGATAAAAAGGATCAGACATTCCTCTCTAGAGGGAGCCCACCTATTTGGACCTAAGGACGGGGAACTTGCTGCTGAGAGGTGGAGGAAGTCTCATCGAGACTCCTTCCTCCATAGGGCTTTTGACATCCAAGCCCTATAAACCTCCAGCACCTTAGCAGACCCGTCCAACCAAGACCATGACAACAAAAGCAGCGAAGACAGTAATGTCTAATAAGCCCTTTCCTGTCAAGGACAGGAAAGGCAAAAAGTCCTCCTGGTGAGGAAAGAATCCTAGAGGGAGCAGCCGAGGCAGCAAATGCTAGGATAGGCACTCCCCCTGCGTCTCTACCAGTGGGGGGATGCCTACAAAGTTACTCAGACAGGTGGAAGCAACTTGGGACCAATTCCTAGACAATCTCTGTGATTCGTCTAGGATTTCACGTCCCGTTCATAACATCTCTCCCTCCCCTGACCAGGAAACCAGTGTCAATAGACTACCTTGCCATGGGATCAGCAAGGGGGCAGGCCCTTCGGGCAGAAGTCCAGACCCTGTTGAAGAAGGGCGCTTTCCAAGAGGTCTTCGACGGGTCCCCAGGCTTCTTCAGTTGACTCTTTCTTGTAAGGAAGGCATCTGGAGGCTACAGACCAGTCATCGACCTCTCAACCCTGAACAAGTTTGTCAAACAAACTCTGTTCAGCATAGAGACGGCAGACACTGTCAGACTAGTGGTAAGACCTCAAGACTTCATGGGTACACTGGACCTAAAAGACGCGTTCTTCCAGATCCCAGTCCATCCGTCTTCACGGAAGTACTTAAGATTCAGCCTAGACAACAGAAAGTACCAGTTCAAGGTGCTGTGCTTCGGTCTTTCCACAGCACCTCAAGTTTTCACCAGAGTGTTTG
>NC_090725.1:303989195-304051695 GCF_036898095.1 Palaemon carinicauda | reverse complement strand
GTTATGTTGAATGGAGAGTTACTTGAGGAGGTGAATCAGTTTAAGTACTTGGGGTCTGTTGTTGCAGCAAATGGTGGAGTGGAAGCAGATGTACGTCAGAGTGAATGAAGGATGCAAAGTGTCGGGGGCAGTTAAGGGAGTAGTAAAAAATAGAGGGTTGGGCACGAATGTAAAGAGAGTTCTGTATGAGAAAGTGATTGTACCAACTGTGATGTATGGATCGGAGTTGTGGGGAATGAAAGTGACGGAGAGACAGAAGTTAAATGTGTTTGAGATGAAGTGTGTAAGGAGTATGGCTGGTGTATCTCGAGTCGATAGGGTTAGGAACGAAGTAGTGAGGGTGAGAATGGGTGTAAGAAATGAGTTAGCAGCTAGAGTGGATATGAATGTGTTGAGGTGGTTTGGCCATGTTGAGAGAATAGAAAATAGCTGTCTGCTAAAGAAGGTGATGAATGCAAGAGTTGATGGGAGAAGTACAAGAGGAAGGCCAAGGTTTGGGTGGAGGGATGGAGTGAAGGAAACTCTGGGTGATAGGAGGATAGATTTGAGAGAGGCAAGAGAGCGTGCTAGAAATAGGAATGAATGGCGAGCGATTGTGACGCAGTTCCGGTAGGCCCTGCTGCTTCCTCAAGTGCCTTGGATGACCGGGGAGGTAGCAGCAGTAGGGGATTCAGCGTTATGAAGCTTCATCTGTGGTGGATAACGGGGTAGGGTGGGCTGTGCCACCCTAGCAGTACCAGCCGAACTCGGTTGAGTCCCTTGTCAGGCTGGGAGGAACGTAGAGAGGAGAGGTCCCCTTTTTGGTTTCCGTCGACTACCCCCCAAAATTGGGGGAAGTGCCTTGGTATATATATGTGCGAGAGGAAATGTGCTTTTCAGTTTCGGCAGTGAAAGGCTATCACCCAGTCTTGAGCCTTGCCTTCAAACTTGAAGGAATGGACATCTTATCGCTAGAACTTTCCTTACTACTACCCTCAGTCGGAAGTAAGACCTCCCTCTCTGAACGTGGTTCGAGTTCCCCGTCTCTAAAGAAGCCTCCCTACGAACCACTGCGCCAGGTAACAGATCGCCACCTGACTTGGAAGAGGATGTTCCTACTTGCTTTGACCTCAGCCAAACGGGTTGGTTATGGGGAGGGGAGAAGTAACGTTCAGCTTTGTCCCTGAGTTTGTTGCCAATACTCAGAATCCAGGGGTGTCGGATCCTAGATTCGACTCCTTACAGATAACGAGTTGCCGCTCCTTATCTGATGATTCAGATCATCTTTTGCTGTGCCCAAGAGAACGGCAGCCTTTGCTTTTCGTCAGCACCGGGAGAAACAAGAGGAAGATCACCTCAAACACCATCTCTGCATTGAGTTGCAGAGTCATATTACGCTCTGAATCCAAATCCTCCTCTAACATGTCGACGCAGAGCTCACGATGTCAGGGCCATAGCTACGCCCCTGGCTTTCAAAAGAAATTACTCTGTGACGCAGGTTCTACAAGCAAGGGTATGGAAGCGCCAGTCAACTTTCACAGCCCATTACCTGCAAGACGTGACCCACAAGATTATTATTATTATTATATGCTAAGCTACAATCCTAGTTGGAAAAGCAGGATGCTATAAGCCCAGGGGCCCCAACAGGGAAAATAGCCCAGTGAGGAAAGGAAATAAGGAAAAATAAAATATTTTAGGAATAGTAACAATATTAAAATAAATATTTCCTATTTAAACTATTAAAACTAACAGAAAAAGAGGAAGAGAAACTAGATAGAAAAGTGTGCCAGAGTGTAACCTCAAGCAAGAGAACTCTAAGCCAAGGCAGTGTAAGACCATGGGACAGAGGCTATGGCACTGACCAAGAATAGAGAACAATGGTTTGATTTTGGTGTGTCCTTCTCCTAGAAGAGCTGCCTACCATGGCTAAAGAGTCTCTTCTACCCTTACCAAGAGGAAAGTAGCCACTGAACAATTACAGTGCAGTAGTTAACCCCTTGGGTGAAGAAGAATTGTCGAGTAATCACAGTGTTGTCAGGTGTATGAGGACAGAAGAGAATCTGTAAAGGATAGGCCAGACTATTCGGTGTCTGTGTAGGCAAAGGGAAAGAACCGTAACCAGAGAGAAGGGTCCTATGTAGTACTGTCTGGCCAGTCAAAGGACCCCATAACTCTCAATACGATATTTATTGGTCCTTTGGTGGCTGCACAACAGCTGGTGTAATACCTCAAGCTCCTTATTGGACAAGTAGCAGAAGGTTGAGACCACTAACCGGTTTTAGTCTGTGTGAATGAAAAGGAATGCCTGGCTCTCCTTTTCTTCATCCTCCCCTCTCTTGGGGAAAGCAGCATCCTGTGTTCTCTGCACAAGCTGGCCTCAACCACTGCAGGTAAACCATGCCCCCTCGTTGTCCCTAGTACAGTATTGCGTCAATACAGTTGCATACCCTAGCAAGGTGGTATTGGGAAAGTCTTAGTCAGCTTGATTATTTCTTACAAAGACTCTGAATCATTTTTACCTTGACAGTCACACTGCTAATATCTCGACACAGCTTGCGTAGGCCGCAGACCTTGCGTACCAAGGTTTAGCGAGGTGTTGGGGTCTCCTTTATTTTGGTACTAACCTACTCTTAAAAAGGAGACCCCGGATAAAGCCAAAAAGCCAGATCGTCAGGGACATCCACCTTCCTAATAGGTGAGTCACCCTTATGAATAGCAAAGGTTTGTACAGTATTCCAGTTACGTAACAATGACAAATTCAGAGATAATTTGTATTTTTCCCTAGTGATACAAACCTTTAGCTATTTATACAAACTTACCCACCAACCCTGTCCCCCTTGAAGTCCTATCTCCAAGCAAAGTGAAGCACATTCACAGGAGGCCACAACCTGGCCTGAGGGGATGACTGCAAAAGTCATACCCCCAATATGCTTAGAGTGTGGATTTACTGCTGGTTTAGACATAAACTAGTTGCAACATCCACCCTTTCCCGGGCAAGTATGAATCTCGATTCACATTCATAATCAACAGCCAGCATTCACGTCTGTAAACAAAAGTGACAAACTTCTAACTGATGGAGGGGCTGGGCTTCTCACCCATGTTCACTACCTGACGTTAACCACCTCATTAATGATTTCAGCGGTTGTCCTAGCTTGTGCTGAAAACATATTCCTTAATTAAAAGATGAAATGTTTGTATACAGATAAGAACAGATATAAATTACTTTAAATCTTGTGATTTTTATACTCGTCTGATATTTGTTATATCTTCCACTAAGTAGTGACATCAAGAGGAGTGGAATTTTATTAATTTTGAGACTGAAAAGACAAAGATGTCATGATACCAGAGCTCAGGTTACTATCATTAACACTCAGATTAAATCTATTGTACTAGAGATCTAAGTTTATTGAAAGGAAAGAAAATGGGATGTTGGAGATGTAAGCCTATTGAAAGCAAAAAAAAATTTAGAGATGTAAGCCTATTGAAAGCAAAAAAAAATTTAGTTTTTAGTTTTAGGTTGTATGTAGATATAAAACCAGGCTCGAGACTAAACCATTGAGAGCATTAGGTGAGTAACAAAATAATAAATTCTCTCAAAATTCTATTTTTTTTATGATTTGCTACCCAGAAAAGGCTGGTGCTCAATGATGAAATGTCCACAAGTGTTTGCTGTTAAAAAGTAATATGTTAGGTGGTCAAGACATAAATCAGAATCACTGATGTTGGTTTTTATCTTAAAAACTGTTTTCACTCATTATAAATGGCAAGTCATCATGGTGTACCAACCTTTCTATTAGAAAGTAGGTAGGGAAATAATAGATTTTAGTATAAAATCATAGAAATACCTTTTTTTCTTCCCCCTTCTCTTCACGTTGCCTACCTCCCATAATTGGAGAAACTGCTATGGTAGCTACAGTAGATAGTTTTAAATTCCCACTTTTAGGCAAAAAAAAAAAAAATACCCGGGACATGACCTTGCCATTTGTAAACAGGAAAGAGAGAACTATTGCTAAAACACACTGATTCATTTATTTTTATTTATAATCACTTGATACAGGTCTTGGATCAACAAGTACCTCAAAACCCTCCATTTATGATCGATAAAATTTACATAACTTTACAGTAAAACTTCACAGACCATTGAGTATATTACATACATAATGCATTTTCAAAGAAAGAGCAAAATATTTTAAATATAGCAGAAAAAATGTACAGTACATTGAACATTTATGGATTATTTAAAATCAAAATAAGTCTGTTTATTCTTGAACTGGATTATTTTAACCTTATGGTATAAATTGGAAGATAATACCCCTATCAAGCACATTCATAATGACTATTTCTCGTAAACTGTTACTAATAGACTATGGTATATTGCAGATAACGCCATGCACCTAATGACATCAGCAGTTGATTCTTTGAAAATAATCTTTTAACCAATTGGAATCAAATGTAAGTACATAATAAACTATCAAAAACTAACAACATGATCATTAGTAAAGCTGTGACTAATCAATATTTTAATGAGAAAAAAAAATTCTTTTAACTCTTTGGAGACTGATTGATGTCCCTAACGTATGTCATGATCAATGTCCCTGAAGTTGTCAAGTTTTTTCTTCAATCAAAGAATTTATTAGAAATGAAAAAAATTGCTAGGGATTGAGACTACCCACAGCCTCCACCTCCCACCTGACAACACATGCCCCAACTGTGACAGAGTTTGGGGTTCTACAACTGGTATCATTAGCTTGACATCCCAGAGCAATCATACTCGAATCAAGTGATGGCCATGATGAGTGATATTTATCGTATAAAAACTAGGAAAAAGAGGCTTTTGTCATCCTGTTCAACATAAAAGCTTTCACTGTAAGTTTGAACTTCTGAAATTTTAGCAATTCAACTGACAGAATAAGATCATTCCACAATCTGGTCACAGCTGGAAAAAAAAAAGCCTTTAGAATACTATGTAGTGTTAAGTCTTAAGATAGAGGAGGCAAGACTGTTACAATTAACTGCATCCCTAATACTGTACAACATAGAGGATGGTACAGTATGAGATCTAAGATTGTATGTGCCATACATAAAGAACTAATAGACATAATTTTTTTTTGTGGAGCAAATTAAAATGAGAGTCAGCACCTGAAGACCAGACAGGAGAACAATACTTGTGATAAGTTAGAATGAAAGAATTAAAACATTCTCAATAAGCCAAATTTTGTGCAATTGTAGAAGAAACAGACCAAATGTTTCTCAAAAAAGTAAATTTACAATCAAGAATCTCACACAAAATTTTAAAGGCATCATATAGAGTTAAAGAAATATCAACTTGGAGATCTGGATGTTGAGGAGCCATTATCCTCGACATACTTTGAGTTTTGTTAGGGTTCAACTTCATGACCCATAATTTTCACCATGCACTAATTTTAGCTAGATCTCTATTAAGGGATTCAGCAACTCCAGATTGACATTCATGAGATGGAATTGATGCAAAGAAAGAGGCATCATCTGCATATGCAACAAGCTTGTTTTCCAAGCCAAACCACTTAGTGTATATAGTATGAAAAGTAATAATGGGCCAAGAACACTACGCTGAAGAAAAACAGATATTCTTATAATCACTATGGTGTCATCAATAACAATTCTTTGCAATCTATTTCTTAAGAATTCAATAATGATGCTAAGAAAAGACCCACCTACTCCCACTGTTTGAAGAGAAGTACCATGTGATTGACATGGTCAAAGGCACCAATAAAATAAAGGCCAATCATACAAACTTCCTAACCACAATCAAGGGATTTTTTCTTCCACATTAACTTAAAATTTATCATAGATAATTTTTATTGCAATTATGATGATTTCATTGTAAAGTATAATCTTTTAGAAAAAAAAAATAGAAACTGAATGTTAATGGTATAGCTCAAATGTTAAGGTCGATACAGCTATTTGAAGTTCTTTTTGGTAGAGGCAACATGATGTGCAAAATAATGTAATCATCAAAATTAATTTATTTATTTTTTGTGAATCTAGTAAATATCAGTGAAATTTTCCACAAACAATGCACTAATAAGACCCACAAATAATAAACAATTGACACGAGACTTATTACATGACATAGACGTTATGGTTCACATTAAAAAAATGACAATATAATAGCCTGGTGAATGGCACAAGTAACAATTAAACTTAGAAATTATACAATTACACACACTGAAATATATATATTGTAATAAAAACAAGATATAAAAATTTAATCAAGGGAGAAAATTGAATTTTTTTTTTAAATCCAGGGGTAACTCTTTGATGACCCATGGATATATGTCCCCAAATAGAATTTTTATAAAAAGATTCATTAGAAATTTAATTTCGCACCTAAACAAGTAGCTCTTGATTTTCTTTTCTAATGTACAAAATAAATGTGTGTAACGGTGGAAAAACAATAAACTTTCTTAATACTGTATGAAATTTATTTAAAAACAAAATGCAATCATTCGTTAATTCATATTTATTATACTGAAATATTTTTATGCATAAGTAGCAATTATATTTTTCCCCATATCTCAAAATTTATTAGAAATATTTTCTATTCCAATCCAGATTATTCTGTCGTAAAATATTTCCACTTAGAAAGAAGAACTAAACCGAAATGAATGTTATAGCTCATATATGGTCGATGTAGTGATTTGAAAAAAAAAGAAATAAAAGTCTTACCAGTTACTTGCTGGCACTCATAAGCTCCGTCCTGGGGAATAAAACACTAATAATTACTCGGTCATCAAAGAGTTCATAAAGATACTGTTCACAAGGTTGCAGAGGTAACTGTACAGTATTGCATTTAGGCAATGTTTCATAGGGGTTAACTTATGCAGGCTGCAGGACAATAAATAGCTTTTTGCCCCAAGATAATGATTCCATTTCTTCAACATATTTACATCTATAAACTTTCACATTACAGAATAAGAGTTACTACAAGTCGAAACTAATTTCTGTATCAGTTAATTGTGCTTTCACCATTGTTTGTCTATAAGTTACAACAGTTATTTTATAATTTGAAGTACTCTTCCCCACAACTAAAATTAAATAACTGATTTCAAGTAAATTTTTACAGTACAAAATAAAAGTACAGATGATTTATACATTTCAGATATTAAGATGCAAGTTCAAATATTAGAAATAAGCAAAAGAAAAATTACCTTTAGTACAGTACTTGCACTATTGTCGTTTCTTCAATATCAACATTATTAGGCCTTAAAAAGAACTGAGGTCTGTAACATTCAATATACAGGAAGACATTTTTTCCAGCACAATGTTTTCAAAATATCCCAAACTTTATCTACACTTACAATAGTAAACAGGTTTACATAATTTTAGATAATCTATGGTGAACAATTTGATGAGGATATACCTCCTCTACTGAAAATATTGGCACTAAATCAATTAACACAATCCCAAAATTAATTAGGCTGGCATTTCATTTGAAAAAGACAGTGCAGTATATTGATACAGGGCTACCGAGCTCCTTGAAAAATAATAGGAATATGGAAGTCATAAACATTTTAAGATGATAATATTTATCATTGTTAAATTCAATTTCAAGAAAATTTTGCATATTGGAGAACAAACCCAGAAAGGGTTAATAAGAAGAGCACATAAGATAAGGATATACAAATTGGAATGAAAAGCTATTATTGAAAATTTTGTCTTATCAATAACCCTTCCTGATATCAACTGTAAAGGTTAAAAGGTCACTCATAAGCAGCAGAGGCAAAGGAAAGGTCATAGCGCTATGGCCCAATGTCCTACTGATAAAAAATATACACATGGCCATCATTCAAGCAGGCCTCCTCTCCACTTAAGCTAGAACCTGGGAGGACTGGACTAGGCAATGGCTGCTATTTACTCAGCAGGTAAGCCTAGAGGCCCCCCAAAGCTCCTCTTTAACACACAGGGACAGCAGGTTTTCTCCAGTGAAATCTATTTAAAGGCAATACATTACTAAATTGTAGCCTTCTTAATTACTAAACTGCAGTTCACACATATATGTAATGACAGATTGGAAAAGAAGAGAAAAGATACAATGATTTGATGATACCCTAATATTCATTTACAATAATGCACAATAGTTTTAACAGTCAGAACAAACAACTTTCAACATCTTTTACAGAATATATTTACGAAAATTTCAAGTAGAAATATTACAGCCTTTAGAGGGGTAACAATTTTAGTTCAGATAATTTACTTTCTAATATAATCATGATGGTGCTGTATAAACAGTAGAATCTAATCTCCCTCTATTATGTAAAATTAAGATAATAAACATAAATAAACTTTTTTAATACTATGTGGCTTTTAAGTTCTTATACAGAAGGTCCTCAACTTGCAAACATTCTGATACAAACACAAATCCAACTAAAATCATAACTCTAGGATATTGTATAAAAGGTTTGTAATGAAATTCTGTGATAAAACTACAACACTATACTGTATAATTTAATGCAGTTCGCAAAATGATATCTTCAATATGAAACGGGACTGACTTTTGCTGTTGAAAATCACAGGCAGGTGAGTTAGGTAAAGCCTAAACTAAGACAAAACTTAACAAAATTAGACTTATAAACAGCCTCTTGGAACCTATGAAGTTTGTAAGTTAAGGACTTTCTGTATATTGAATCTTGTCAATAACTGTAAATGCTCAACATAGCAGAAGGTTTACCATAACATGCTATAAATATTTCTAAGAAATATAAGTTTTACTTGCATATTTACGACAACACTTACTGTAGTTGCAATTGTTGTTTTTATTGCTTTGAGTAATCCTTCTCAACATTAAATAAATGTTTAATTTACAGTAACCCAATTTAATACTTTATATTTTGACTATTTTTGCTAATTGCAATTTACAAATAAGCTTGGTATTTAATGCTTACAGTGAAAAAATATCCACACGCCCCAAAATAAATTAGGAAGCATCAGTACAGTATTCAAACCTTTACCCTGAACTCTCTTAAGTTTGCTTTCATAGCATAAAAGACATGACTACTGAGGGATTTCAAGAAAAAAACAAGTATTATATACAACTAATCATCAACAATTTGAAGAATAAGACTTCAAAAATGAAAATCATTCATAATCAAATGTAACTAAAGAATAATTACAAAACTTTTCCCATTTTACTTTTGCACTATCTCACTAGCATATACTCAATTGCATCTATAAAGATACAGGTTCGTCCAATGCCGAAAACCTTTTTATGTCTCCAGAAAATAAACCTTACGTAATACGTACTACAACTTTACGACTTGTCAGCTAATTTTACAAAATACACTCCTATATGAATATCAATGTATGTTCTTGAATTTAAGTTAATTACAGGTACAAAAATAATTATTGTAGAAAATTGTCAAATTAGAGAGTGCTTATGCAACTACCATTTTCTGATTCAACATGAATACTTGTGCTAGCCCCACTTCATTCCTTTCCATAGTTTTGATACAAATATATTATATGATAGTGTTAAGTAATTATTTCCATGAATAAGAAAAATAAGGAAACAAATTAGTTTTGCAAGTTTTGTCGGTAAAAAATAGCCAAAGTACTGACGATAATAGTAATAGATATAGTGGCAATGTTCAACATAATATTTGTCATCAGGATTTGATGCTATTTATGCTTTTGAACTAGTTCTAGGGATCATCTAGAGTTAAAAGATGAAAGAGTTTAATATAGTGGAGGATGGGAATAAACCCTAGAATTAGGCTAATTTACAATATACTTCCCCAAGAGATTTGGTTTAAGTGGGAGATTTATTGTGACAAAAAAAAAAAAAAAAAAAAAAATTCTTGCTATAGTCAGGAATCTATCAAGAATGTGTACATATCCTGTATAATTTTTTCAAAAAATTTGAGTAAATTCTTCAGAGGTGGCCATTAAGTAACAAAGTTAGTTTAATCATTTTCCTTATTGAAAAAAAAAAAAAATCTTGCTACATTAAAAAAAATCTTGATCAAAGTGATTAAACCTAATCTTCACAGAACTGAGTTTATTTTAAAATATTAAAATATCCACTCAGGCTTCAGTTTGCTTGTACTGTAAGTTTTTTGCTTTTATCAGGATTTCCTTTCTCTTTCACCATAAAACTTCCTACGTTGAACTATTTTGCTATTTTGAACATTTCTCAAACTTAAGTTTTACTTTGCTCTTTAGATCTGTATGGTTTATATTTGGAACTGACCTACATGAAAATCTATAAAATTGCTTACGTTTTTGCGTTGGGTATTGTTATTAAAGTTACTGTTGTACAACATGTTTGCATTCATCATTAATGTCGACGTGTATCTTATTAACAGCTAATGATGAATAATTATAATAAATAATAAAATACTCAAATTTTATTCAAAACACTAAAATAGATTGCCAAATGTATCCAAGTACCAGATGTGGTAGTAAAATATGGGCAGATATAAACTTGATTAAAAATTATTTACCTATGATAAACTATCATGAATTTGTCTAATGCATTTTTTAAAATTTACTTCAAATAAGAAAAAGTACAATTAGTACTGTAAACCCCACAGTTTATTAAAAGTTCTGGTAAAATCTAAAAAGAAAGAAAGAAACATATTGAGTAACTCACACTTGAAACTTAAATACAGACAGTCTTTACGGTATGAACATCCGATTTACAGACGCGAAATACCAAGAGTCAAAAATATGTTCGTAAACTACGTGGAATTATGATTTTGAAACTAGCGCCACTCCCAACTGGGGCCACACACTGCTGCCAACCAGCACCGACCCGCTATATTCAAAATCCATCGGGTTTGCCATTGTGAGCGTCATAGCTGTTTGTGTGTACTGTATTACCTCCACCATATTTTTGCTATACAGTATTATTGTAATTTACAATAACATTAACTATGGTTGATAAGTAGATTGCTAGTGGTGGTGCATTGAAGTACAAGATTAGTGGTGATAGTGGTACAAGTGTAAAGAAGTGGTAGGCTATTTCAATCGAAATGAAAGTAGTTGTATTCAAGAAACTAGATAGCGGCGAGAAGATGGCAAATATTGCGCGTGCATATCTTGTGAATCTTTCGACAACTGCCACGATCTACAAGACGACAACGAGTTATCCATGACAGCGAATTACTGTATCCTAGGAGTTGACTAATTTATCACCGCAAGAAAATGGTTTTAAAACGTAAGTTACAGTATTTTATTGTTTTCTTTATCTAATATTTATAGTAAAAGGCACTGTACTATACCATAATATTTAACACTATCAAAATATTCATAAGTAGATAAATACAGTAAGTTTCTAGCATAGAATTCAGTAATGAAATTATAAAATAACCTGTTCATTTATTTAAAATGTAAACACTGAAGGTATCTACAAAAATGTAGTTCTTGTGTACGGCCATTTGTAATTTTTTTTTTTTAATAATAACATACTTTAACTGTAAAGTAAGTCGAACATTATTTGTAATAACCTGAAATTGATTTTATATGAAAGGGGACTATATGTTGACTTCTGAAAAATGTAGGCATTTGAGTTAGGCTATGCATACCCTAGGACAAAATTTAACTCTAGAGGTACTTGCACAGTAAGGATTTACGAACAATTCAGGTAACAAAGTATTTCCGTCCCCATTGTTTTATTTTGAAGGAGGACTGTTTGTATACTCTATAGAGCTAAAAGTGATTCCACATAATTTCTAGTCCCAACTACAATACTTTTCACCTTTTCAATCTGAAAGATTTATAATCAATAAAGAAAATTAGAAAAATAGGCTTTTCAAAATATTTACCTGAAAATAACAGTTGTAGTAAGTAAGTCAACCGAATACTGAATTCTCTGTCAATTTGATAAGAAAATTACCTCTCAGAAGAATTGACTTTTAAATACTTTTTGATGAATAATTATTTGTGGTGTGGGTATTTTTCATCATCAATACTTAATTTTTTAAAACCAACAGATTAAATAAAAATCCTAACAATGTATGTCTTTTCAAACATCATAAATTTTACCTTGATATGAAGCAAAGAGTTTTCTTCTAATAAAAATCTTGTCAATTAGGATCAATTCTCCATATTTGAAATTTCTTGGTTCTGCATTACTTACATCCCCTGTTCTCAGTTGGTGCAGCATATTATCAAAATAAAATATAATAAAAATCTGGACACTATGGTAAAACATCATAAACTCTTCTGTAATAGAATTAATGAAGAAATTTGGGAATGAGAAATGTGAAATAATTAAAACTTTGTCTATTATTTTCTTTTAATGTATAGATATTTTTCTTTAGTCAAAATATAAATTTTGTATGCATGACTGCTGGATCATCTTAATCGAGTACAGTACTGTATATAGTAATGTTAATACTGTACATTTTTTCTTTAGAGGAATTATAGTAGGCACTTTGTTATATACCTTGGGTAGAATATTTTGTAAAATTAGCTGTCAAAGAAAATCTGTTGGCCCTGTATCAATATTAAATAATATATCATTTGCTTTCTTACACAGATTTCTAAAATGGCTGGAGCATATAACAAGTCATATTACTTTTTGGGGACAGAATTGGGTTTTGAAGTGCATTATAACTGACTTTTAATTTATCAAATAAGATATTTTCTTTCCTATACAACTTTATACATAATTTTTAAGATAAACTACAGTATTTAAACATACTGTAAGAACAATATTTTCTATCTATACATTATAAACATTTACAATCTACTTTTTGGCAAGTTCAACAGGTAAATCTTTTAGGACACTAATGATAAATCTAGTTTATCGATTATTTTTCGCCATACTGTGAATGGCCCAATTAATTGAAGTCTTCCATGCATTTGACAAGGCTTCGTCAAACTTGGAACGAAAGTGTTCTAGAGCTTCATCCTCTGTTAGATCTAGTTTCTGTGAAAGAAAGACTACAATCAGACATACCCAAATATTGTATTCCTTATAGTAATATGTACACAAGTGCAATCCCTCACATTATGTAGTGCTAGAGTACCTCAGTTCAGGAGTTTATTCTGTTCCAGGAGCAAGCTTGTAAACCAAAATGCAAGTGAACCAAGAGAATTTTTTCAATATTTAACTTAGCCGATGATTATAATAGCTGCAACTCTGTTGCTCGACAGAAAAACTCTACGTAAAAATTCGCCAGCGATCACTACACAGGTAGGGGGTGTACTCAACAGCGCCATCTGTCGTTCAGATACCCATTACTCATTGTAAACAAAGAACTCAATTTTCTCTCTGTCGGGCTACCGGCAAGACCTACTAATTCGCTGTTGCTAACTGGATTTGTTTTCACAACTATTTGGTGAAGTACACTATTCTAGTTTTGAGCTTTCGCTATGCAGGTGTTTTATCTTCATCTTAAAACTTGAACTCGTTTTGGATAGATTTAATTATGGTGACAAAGAGAGTATGGACTTTCTTTCACTTTTAAATGGCCGACCCTTCCCTTAGACGGAAGTGTGTTTAGGCTTTTAGTAATTATCTTATCACGTTATAGATTTTCCTATATATATTTTATATCTCTCCGCCTTTATTAGGCCTCTTCGATTAACTTTCCATTTTTTATAAACATATAAAAATAAATTTTAATGCTTTGTTTATATAGAACTTTCCTGAGAGTAGGCGGTCCTAACTTGGAAACTGAAGTTAATCAACGTTGAGCCCTTTATATCGTAATTAGCTTTTAAAGAGCTAAGGATTTAAAACTTTTTAAATGTAATTTTTTATGAAAGAATTTCTTTGATAGTCTTCGTACTGTTTTCAAAGATGAACTAACGTTTAGTTTTTTATGCTACGCAGTTGTTGACGTTCAGGACGTTCAACATGCGCTCTATCGTTACGAGAGAGAGAGAGTGTATCACGGTTTCACTTTGCAGTAAGAGTAAATCGATTCTGACGTTTTGTTCATTCTTTCTTAGCTTAAATGTTTTAAATTCTAATTTAAAGGAACTTTTTATTTGAAAAACCTTTCAGTTTTTTTCCTTTAGTCAAATAACATGTTTTTTTGACGATATATAATTGGGCTCTTCTCTTAGGTGCGAAATCAAGAGAGAAAGAGAGAGAGAGATAGAGACGGAGGGAGAGAGAGGAGAGAAAACGTTCCGTTCAAGCGGGTAACGTTGTTCTCGTGTTACTCACGTCCCTAGTCGCTGTACGGGGAGGAAGGATAAAACGTTTTTAGGTTTTTATTCTCGTCCCCAGGCTATGTGCGGTGAGAGATTGAAAACGTAGTTATATGAACTAGTGTTTAGTCTCTTTCCCAGCCACTGATTTTTCTTTTTATCTTAAAATATGTTTTCTGTTTTTTGCTGGTATTATGAGCTTGCATTATACGACTAATTTCGCAATTACTACCTTTTAATGAAGGGTAGAATTGCGTGTTTCAGGTAGAAATAAGTGCAAAACAGAAAATCGAAGTGATAAAGTGATATGCTCAAAGTGTTACAGTGTTGCGTCCGAGGCGCAAAGTGTTACAGTGTTGCGTCCGAGGGTTCGTCTGTTCGTGCCTGTCGTTCACCTAGTCCGGGACCTCTTACAAGCTCCCAAGCCCAGGGGAGAAGTAATGTCAAACGACTTATGGGTTCGAGAGGCCTTGACCAACGAACAGACGTTTTCCCTCTATGGTATCGGGTGAATCTTACCAAGATCTCCCCTACCATAAGACGAGAGAGACGTTGTTTCTCCTCGCCATCCGTAGGCTTTTCGCATAAGAAACCTGTCACAAGGTTTCGGAGCCCTTAAGCGAAAGTCAGTCCTTTCAGGACAGGTCCAGCGTCCTGGTTACAGCCATTAGGACAGCTCTGACCCTATGCAGTCATCGGATAACTGCTCGCCGCCTAACAAAAGCGTAACACAGACTCCGAGTCTTTTTTTGTAGGCAAAGTGTTGCGGTCACAGACGTTACCCTCGTCTATTACCACAACCTTTTCCGTTGATCCTTAAGGGGTTGTATGGCAAAACATGCAGTATATGCTTGCCTCCCTTATGGAAGACTATTCTGCCGATTAGTCCGTTGAGTCTAGCCGTTTATCTCATCGATATCCTGGCTTTCAGCCAACCTAACATTCCTTTGTGCTTACTGTTGACGTTGGCGTAGCTTAGTCACGTCAGTCAGGTTGTTTAGAACCACACTCGATGCGGTCTCGTGTGGTTTTTCAGCCGCATTTGGACGTTAGGCCACTGGCTGATGCTCCTGTTGATGTTCAAGACGTTCACTAACAATCGGAGTTGACTTGTTTTGACGCTGTGCGTCAACCTCCGCATTCTAGAGTTGTTTTGACTGCTCAGTCTAGGCAGTCAAAGCAGTCTCGAGTGGACGCTGTGCGTCCTCACGCACCTGTTGTGGTTGACAGTTCACAGACTGTCAAGTAGTTACATGACGTTGCGTTCTGGTCCGCTACTAATGCACCAGTAAGAGACTCAGCTTTTATCGGACAAGGTTCCTGTAGATGAGGAAGTTGCTGTTCTCCCTCCTACTGATATTCCCTTGAGGACTCTGTCAGATGGAGAGGAGCCTAAAGCTGCTTAGCCTCCTATGGACTTTAATTAAATCATGATGATTTTTTTAAGGATCTTTGTCCGGATCTTTTTGTAACTGCTGCTCCTCGTTCGCCTAAACGTCAGAGCTTACACTAGGCCTAGCTACTTCGAAGCCGTTGTTTTTAAGCTAGTGCTCTCTCGCTCTCCTAGAGAGCGTTACGTTGGCTAGGCGACTGGTTTTTCACCAGGAGGAGTTTGGGGGATATAGCCTTTGCTTTCCCTTCTTTTAAACTGGTTTATAGAGCGAGAGTCTGATATGACACGAGAGAAGTTCTCGGCTTGGGAGTTCATGCCTCTGCCCAGATAGACTTCTCAATTCTGGTAGACTCTCCCTGGCGCCTAACCAGGAGACGCTCCAAGTTGTTTACAGGTCAACTTCACAGCTGTTGTCGAGCCTTTGAAGTTTTGCTGTACTATTATGTTACGCATAACAAGGCTTTCAGGGATGGTAAACGGTTCCGCCTCAGTCGCTAACCCCGTCTGTTGCCACACCTGCTCCCGTAGACCCTAAATGGGCTTTGCTGCAAGACATGCAGTCCAAGCTTGCATCCTTGATAGAGGACTTAAATGCGGAGAAGAACCTTCTGGCCAACAACCTTCCAACCGGTCGGTTGTGCGCCCTGTTGACGCTGAGGTAACCTACTCGCGTCTGCCAGTTGAGGTGGTTACTCCACCGATGCGACCCAGTGTGGGTTGCCAGCCGCATGTTGACATTAAGCGACGCTCGGAGGTGGTTTTTGACGTTCAGGACGTTCAACAACCAGCAGAGGTGACTTGTTTTGACGCAGTGCGTCAACCTCAGCAACCCGGTAGGGTGTTGACTGCACAACCCAGACATTCTAGACAGTCTCGGGTTGACGCTGTGCTTCCTCGCGCACTCATGGTTGTTGACAGTTCACAGACTGTGCAGCAGTTCCATGATATTGCGTCCGGCTCCGTCACGCATCCACCAGTGCGACCGGATTCAGCGAGCCAGACGTTGCCCACTCCGTTGCCGTTTCCTCATCAGTTTCGGATGAGGAACCCTCTGATGAGGACGTTGCTGAACAACAAGACGATCAGCCCCCAGCCCTGCTATCCATCCAGAAGATGCTGAAGAAGGAAAGCTGCTCAGTCAGGCTGTGGATGAGTCTGGTAGGGACACTGTCATCCGTGGATCAATTTGTGTCACTAGGAAGACTACACCTCCGTCCTCTTCAATACCATCTAGCTTTTCACTGGAAAAAGGACAAGACGCTAGAAGCGGTCTCGATCCCGGTTTCCGAAAAGATAAAGTCTTGTCTGACTTGGTGAAAGGACAATATCAACCTAAGAGAGGGTCTTCCCCTGGCTGTTCAGACTCCCAACCACGTTCTCTTCTCGGACGCATCGGACGTAGGCTGGGGTGCGACATTAGACGGTCGGGAATGCTCGGGGATATGGAACTCGAGTCAAAGGACAATGCATTTCAACTGCAAGGAGCTACTGGCAGTACGTCTGGCCTGGAAAAGCTTCAGGTCTCTCCTTCAAGGCAAAGTGGTGGAGGTGAACTCGGACAACACCACGGCTTTGGCGTACATCTCCAAGCAAGGAGGGACCTACTTTCTGACATTGTACGAGATCGCAAGGGACCTCCTCACCTGGTCAAAAGGTCTAAACATATCACTAGTAACGAGGTTCATCCAAGCCAACTTGAATGTCATGGCAGATTGTCTCAGTCGGAAGGGACAAATAATTCCAACAGAATGGACCCTCCACAAGGATGTATGCAAGAGACTTTGGGCCACCTGGGGCCAGCCAACCATAGATCTCTTCGCAACCTCGATGACCAAGAGGCTCCCAATATTTTGCTCTCCAATCCCGGACCCAGCAGCAGTTCATATAGATGCCTTTCTCCTAGATTGGTCACATCTAGATCTATATGCATTCCCTCCGTTCAAGATTGTCAACAAGGTACTGCAGAAGTTCGCCTCTCACGAAGGGACAAGGTTGACGCTAGTTGCTCCCCTCTGGCCCGCGAGAGAATGGTTCACCGAGGTACTTCGATGGCTAGTAGACGTTCCCAGAACACTCCCCCTAAGGGTGGACCTTTTACGTCAGCCACACGTAAAGAAGGTACACCAAGGCCTCCACGCTCTTCGTCTGACTGCCTTCAGACTATCGAAAGACTCTCGAGAGCTAGAGGCTTTTCGAAGGAGGCAGCCAGAGCGATTGCTAGAGCAAGGAGAACATCCACCCTTAGAGTCTACCAATCGAAGTGGGAAATCTTCCGAAACTGGTGCAAGTCAGTATCCGTATCCTCGACCAGTACCTCTGTAACTCAAATAGCTGACTTCCTCTTATATCTAAGGAAAGAACGATCTCTTTCAGCTCCCACTATCAAGGGTTACAGAAGCATGTTGGCATCAGTCTTCCGTCACAGAGGCTTAGATCTTTCCAACAATAAAGATCTACAGGACCTCCTTAAGTCTTTTGAGACCACGAAGGAGCGTCGTTTGGTTACACCTGGTTGGAATTTAGACGTGGTACTAAGATTCCTTATGTCAGACAGGTTCGAGCCGCTACAATCAGCCTCCCTGAAAGATCTCACCTTAAAGACTCTATTCCTGGTATGCTTAGCCACAGCTAAAAGAGTCAGTGAGATTCATGCCTTCAGCAAGAACATCGGATTCTCATCTGAAACGGCTACATGTTCTCTACAACTTGGTTTTCTAGCCAAAAACGAGCTGCCTTCTCGACCTTGGCCAAAATCGTTCGATATTCCAAGCTTATCGTATGGTTGGAAATGAACTAGAAAGAGTCTTATGCCCTGTAAGAGCTCTTAAGTTCTATTTAAAACGAACTAAACCTTTACGAGGCCCGTCTGAAGCTTTGTGGTGTTCAGTTAAGAAACCATCTTTGCCTATGTCAAAGAATGCTTTATCCTAGTTTATCAGACTGTTAATACGAGAAGCTCATTCCCATCTGAATGAGGAAGACCAAGCTTTGCTGAAGGTAAGGACACACGAAGTTAGAGCTGTCGCAACTTCCGTGGCCTTTAAACAAAATAGACCTCTGCGAAGTATAATCGACGCAACCTATTGGAAAAGCAAGTCAGTGTTCGCGTCTTTTTATCTTAAGGATGTCCAGTCTCTTTACGAGAACTGCTACACTCTGGGACCATTCGTAGCAACGAGTGCAGTAGTGGGTGAGGGCTCAACCACTACAATTCCCTAATTCCATAACCTTTTTAATCTTTCTCTTGAAATGTTTTTATTGTTGTTTTTGGGTTGTCCGGAAGGCTAAGAAGCCTTTCGCATCCTAGTTGATTTGGCGGGTGGTCAAAGTCATTTCTTGAGAAGCGCCTAGATTAGAGGTTTTGATGAGGTCCTGTTGTATGGGTTGCAACCCTTGATACTTCAGCTCCTAGGGGTCGCTCAGCATCCTAAGAGGATCGCGAGGCTCTGTAAGGAAGACGTACTTAAAAAGGCAGAGTAATTGTTCAAGTCGACTTCCTTACCAGGTACCTATTTATTTTGTTTAGTTATTTTGATAACTTCTAAAATGAAATAAAAATTCTTAGCTCATATGATGTAAACATATTTTGCTGGTCTCTACCCACCCCCCTGCGTGTGAATCAGCTATTATAATCACCGGCTAAGTTAAATATTGAAAAATGTTATTTTGATAATAAAATAAATTTTTGAATATACTTACCTGGTGATTATAAATTAAAGGACCCTCCCTTCCTCCCCAATAGAGACACAGTGGACCGAGGAGAAAATTGAGTTCTTTGTTTACAATGAGTAATGGGTATCTGAACGACAGATGGCGCTGTTGAGTACACCCCCTACCTGTGTAGCGATCGCTGGCGAATTTTTACGTAGAGTTTTTCTGTCGAGCAACAGAGTTGCAGCTATTATAATCACCGAGTAAGTATATTCAAAAATTTATTTTATTATCAAAATAACATTTTCCCAGTTCCCCATAAGAATTAAATGAAAGTCTCTCAATGCATTACCCAACGTCCATAAATATACATATACAGTGATACCTCGGTACTCGACCATAATCCGTTCGAGATCCGTGTTCGACCTCCGATTTGTTCGAGTACCGAATTTTTTTTCCCCATAAGAAATAATGGTATATATTCTATTCCGTTCCCAAGCACTCGAACAGGCCCAAAATATTAATAAAACGTGTACCTAAACAACAATAATTATCTAAATGTGTATGAAATTGGTCAGAAAATCCTATAAAACAATTTTAAACCATTTACTGTACTAAAATAAAACAATTTTAAACCATTTTCTGTACTGTAGTGAACATACCTTTGAGCAGCGGTTCGATGGCATACAGGGATGGATGTGGAGAGGATGGAAGGGGGAGGTTACTGCTTGGAAGGAGAGTCCCCTTCCATGATGTGGCGGGGTAGTTCTCCTTCAGGAGTTGTTTCTCTCTCCAATGAAAGGGTGGGCAGATCTATTTCAGGGGTTTCTTCTCTTCTTTGTCTCTTCTTTGGAGGAGAAACAGGCTTTGATGTAGCAGCTTTCTTTTCTTTTGTGAAAAACTGGTCTATTGTTAATTGTTTCTTCCTCCTCTGCAGTATTCTTCGAAAATGATGAATACCTGTTCTATTACGAATACCTGTTCTATTACGAAACTTTTCAAACCAACCCCTGCTCGCTTTAAATGTAAATGAATCACTTTCACTGGTACTCGGACTTTTCTTCACTAATTCTTCATAGATATGCAACGCTTTTTCACAAATGAACGCTTCACTAACACTTTCCCCGGCCAACTGTTTTTCTTTAATAAATATTAAAAGCAACTTTTCCATCTCCTCAATCACTTGTGGCCTTTGCTTAGTTACCGCCGTAACTCCCGTTGCAACATTCGCCTTCTTAATCATTTCTTTATGCTTTAAAAACGTAGAAATGGTCGACTTCGCCATTCCGTATTCTACCGCTAAATCGGACACTCGTACACCATTCTCATATTTCGCTATAATTTCCTTCTTCAACTCGATCGTTGTTCGCACTGTTTTCCTCTTCTCCTTCCCCTTAACACTCATTACTTTCTTGGGACTCATTATGAAAGCTAAAAAAGCAATTAAAAGCACTGAAAATCACTAAATCACAACGAATGCTGATCGCGCGTTGTCTGAGTGACGCTCTCGAGAGAACTGATGCTTCCCGAACAAGCGAGAGTGGCCGAGATGGCGCGATCATCACAAAGCCCATGCGGTCGTCACGTGTTCGGCTGGTCGAGTACCGAATTTTTGGTCGAGCACCGCAGCAAAAATTTCTCGAAAATTTTGGTCGAACTCCGAATTGTTCGAGTATAGAGTCGTTCGACTACCGAGGTATCACTGTACTCTAATTATTAAAGGTTTGTAATGTTATGGTAAAGAAAAATTTATAACCCCTAACATTAAAAATTAATACAAAATCATTCACAATAAAGATTAGAAATATTGAAAAATTCATTCACACTTTTTACCTCTGATCGTCTTGGATGGCGTATGGTAGAGGAGAATAGGTTTACTGCATGGGGGAAGAAATTCCCTCCATGAAAACTTGAGGAAGTTTAACTTCAAGTATTAAGGTTTGCATTGCTAGGAAAAATGATAGGAAAGTTGAAATATGCTAGCTATTATCTAAAAAAAAAAAAAAAACTATCCAATATAGAAAAATAAAGAATATAAATAGGGATATTTTTTTTCCTTTTCTTGAAAAAGAAAGTCTCTTATTCTTCAATATCTTTAGCTTCCTTACTCATAAGATACAAAATTTATACAATATCTTCGTTGCATCTACTGCATGTTTGATCGCTTGATCAATTTCATGTTCCTTTTCCCATTTTAAAACTAGCAGGCTTTGTATGACATATTTACTTTTACAGGATGAAGGACACACTGTGTTGAATTGTCCATGGTGTTTAAACGAATAAGGAAGATGGATTGCCAATATCCCAGGTATCGGATAATGATCTAACCATTTTGTACAATTTGACAGAGGGTCTGATTAAACAGACTCAAGTGAAGAAGAGGCAACAAGTATGCCAGGTCTCCATATTTGTCTCATTTTCCTGTGGAAAGTTCAAATGAGCTTGAACCTACGATTTCTCCCCTATTACACATCGAGTCCATGCCTTGCATGTTGATGTACTGGCTCCAGAGCAGAGGAGATATTTCTTTGGTATTTATGTCATATCAGATTCCTTATTCTAGCCTTTAACAAGTCCTTGGAGACAAAACAGCATCTCCCAATTTTTTTTTTTTTTCATCATCATCATTCAGCCATGCTCGTTGAGTACAGTGGTGATCAATTAAGACATTACACTATTGGCTAATATGACAAATTCGGAGATAATATGATATTTTCATTATGAAATAAATTTTTGAATATACTTACCCGGTGAATATATAAATAGCTGACGTCTCCGACGGCCCGACAGATTCCAAAAACTCGCGAGCGATCACCATGAAGGTTGCGGGTGTGCCCACCAGCGCCGACTATCGGCCAGATACCGCATATACTTCTCAACCACTCCAGTTCTTCTCAGTCCTCTGGGTCTCTATCGGGGAGGAAGGGAGGGCCTTTAATATTATATATTCACCGGGTAAGTATATTCAAAAATTTATTTTATAATGAAAATATCATTTTTAAATATTAAACTTAGCCGGTGAATATATAAATAGCTGATTCACACCCATGGTGGTGGGTAGAGACCAGTATTAATACAATAAAGGCGTATATGCTCAAGAGTTTTTGACAAATATTTCATAAAAAACCAACTTAAGTATAGGTACCTGGTAAGGAAGCTGACTCTGATGATTACTCTGCCTCATTAGTCCGCTTTCCTCATGAAGCCCAGCCATCCTCCCAGGATGCTGAAAGACTCCCAGGAGCTGTTATATCCAGGGCGAACACCCCTATAACAGGACCTCATCAAAACCCTTAATCTGGGCGCTCTCAAGAAACAACATTTGACCACCCGCCAAACCAAAAAGATTGCGAAAGACTTCCTAGTCTTCCGTACAACCCAAGACAAGAATAAAAACATTTCAAGAGAAGATTAAAAGGATATCGGGATTAAGGGAATGTAGTGGTAGAACCCTCACCCACTACTGCACTCGCTGCAACGAATGGACCCAGTGTGTAGCAGTCCTCATAAAGAGTCTGGACGTCTTTTAAGTAAAATGAAGCGAACACTGACTTGCTCCTCAAAAAGGTCGCGTCCATAATACTTCGAAGGGATCTATTTTGCTTAAAAGCCACCGAAGTCGCTATTGCTCTCACTTCGTGAGTCTTGACCTTAAGCAAACTACGATCCTTCTCACTTAAATGAGAATGTGTCTCCCGGATTAAAAGTCTAACAAAGTAAGATAACGCATTCTTAGACATGGGCAATGAGGGCTTCTTAACGGAGCACCATAAAGCCTCAGAACAACCTCGTATTGGTTTAGTTCTAGACAAGTAAAAGTTAAGAGCTCTAACGGGGCACAGCACTCTTTCAACTTCATTACCTACGATCTCTGAAAGACTAGGTATTTCAAAAGATTTAGGCCAAGGACGAGACGGAAGTTCGTTCTTGGCCAAAAAACCAAGTTGAAGAGAACATATAGCTTTATTCGTCGAGAAGCCGATGTTCTTACTAAAAGCATGGATCTCACTGACCCTTTTAGCTGAAGCCAAGCTCACCAAAAAAAGTGTCTTGAGGGTAAGATCCTTCAGGGAGGCTGAATTTAAAGGCTCAAACCTGTTTGACATTAGGAACTGTAGGACCACGTCTAAGTTCCAAGCAGGAGTTGAAATATGACGCTCCTTAGAGGTCTCGAAAGACTTAAGGAGGTCTTGGAGATCTTAGTTATTTGAAAGATCCAAGCCTCTATGCCTGAAAACAGAAGCCAACATGCTTCTGTAGCCTTTAATGGTGGAAGCAGAGAGGGAGCGACCGTTTCTCAGATACAGGAGAAAATCCGCAATCTGCGTTACAGAGGTACTGGAGGAGGAAATAGAGGAGAACTTGCACCAATCTCTAAATACCTCCCACTTCGACTGGTAGACCTTGATTGTAGAAGATCTCCTAGCCCTCGCGATCGCTCTGGCCGCCTCCTTCGAAAATCCTCGAGCTCTTGAGAGTCTTTCGATAGTCTGAAGGCAGTCAGACGAAGCGCGGGGAGGCTTTGATGAAGTCTCTTTACGTGAGGCTGCCGTAAGAGATCCATCCGTAAAGGCAGACTCCTTGGAGCGTCTACCAGCCATAGAAGTACCTCTGTGAACCACTCTCTCGCGGGCCAGAGGGGAGCAACCAACGTCAACCTTGTCCCTTCGTGAGAGGCGAACTTCTGCAACACCTTGTTGAGGATCTTGAACGGTGAAAATGCGTAAGCGTCCAGGTGAGACCAGTCCAACAGAAAGGCATCTATGTGGGCCGCCTCTGGATCTGGGACTGGAGAGCAATAAGTCGGGAGTCTTTTGGTCAGCAAGGTCGCAAAGAGATCGATGGTGGGTTGACCCCAAGTCATCCAAAGACTCTTGCACACATCCTTGTGGAAGGTCCACTCTGTAGGGATCACCTGACCTCTCCGACTGAGACAGTCCGCCAAGACATTCAACTTCCCTTGGACGAACCTCGTCAACAGTGAGATGCTTCGATCTTTTGACCAGATGAGGAGGTCCCTTGCGATGACGAAAAGAGCGTGGGAGTGAGGGCCTCCTTGCTTGGAGATGTAAGCCAAGGCCGTGGTATTGTCCGCATTCACTTCTACCACCTTGTTTCGAAGGAGACTCTCGAAACTCGTCAGTGCTAAATGGACTGCCAACAGCTCCTTGCAGTTGATGTGAAGGCTCCTCTGGTCTGCCGTCCAAAGACCCGAGCATTCCAGACTGTCCAGAGTCGCCCCCCAACCCAAATCCGACGCGTCTGAAAATAACACATGGTTTGGGTTCTTGTCTGCCAGAGACAGACCTTCTCGAAGTCTTATATTGCTGTCCCACCAGTCCAGGCAAGTCTTGACTGGCTCGGAGATCGGGATCGAGACCGCCTCCAAAGTTTTCTCCTTGTTCCAATGGGAGTCTAAATGGAACTGGAGAGGGCGTAGGTGAAGTCTCCCTAGAGAGATAAACTGTTCCAGGGATGAAAGCGTCCCTAGGAGGCTCATCCAGCTTCTCACTGAGCAATGGTCTTTCTCTAGCATGAGACGGACTTTGAGCAAAGCTTGCTCTATCCTGTTAGCCAACGGAAAAGCCCGAAAAGCTAGACTCTGTATCTCTATCCCCAAATAGAGAATCGTTTGGGAGGGAGTCAGCTGAGACTTCTCTATGTTCACCAATAGGCCCAACTCCTTTGCAAGATCCAACATCCACTGTAGGTCCTGCAGACAGCGATGACGGGACGACGCTCTGAGTAACCAGTCGTCCAGGTACAGGGAGGCTCTGATCCCCGACAAATGTAGGAATTTTGCTACATTTCTCATGAGCCTCGTAAAAACAAGAGGAGCAGGGCTGAGGCCGAAGCACAGTGCTCGGAATTGGTACACCACATTCCTGTATACAAACCTTAGATACGGCTGAGAATCTGGGTGTATAGGAATGTGGAAGTACGCATCCTGCAAGTCGAGAGAGACCATCCAGTCTCCCTCTCTGACTGCTGCTAGAACGGATTTGGTGGTCTCCATCGTAAACTTTGTTTTGACAACAAACACGTTGAGAGCATTGACATCTAGCACCGGCCTCCAACCTCCTGTATGCTTTGGAACTAGGAAGAGACGGTTGTAAATCCCCGGTGATTGAAGGTCCGAGACTTTCACCACCGCCCCCTTCTCTAGCAACTGAGACACCTGCAGATGTAATGCCTGTCTCTTCGACTCCTCTCGATACCTGGGAGAGAGGTCTATCGGATCTTTTACTAGAGGAGGTCTCCGTACAAAAGGTATTTTGTAACCCTCCTTTAGCAACAAAACAGACTCCCGGTCTGCACCCCTCTTCTCCCAGGCCTGCCAGAAGTTGGTCAATCTGGCCCCTACTGCTGTCTGAGGACGTGAGCAGTCAGACTCTGCCACGGGAGGACTTAGATCCTCTCCTCTTACCTCTCTTACTATCGGCACGAGAGCCTCCCTTACTGAGAGCTCTGCCACGAAAGGGCGGGATAAACCTTGTCGCTGGAGTATCAAATTTAGGTCTGATGACATAAGAGGACGAAGGTACAGCCTTACGCGCAGACGTGGCCATCAAATCATGAGTATCCTTCTGCACTAGAGATGCTGCGATATCCTTAATCAACTGCTGCGGGAACAGGGCAGAAGACAATGGCGCAAAGAGTAGTTCTGACCTTTGACAAGGAGTGACACCTGCAGACAGGAAATAACAAAGAGTCTCCCTCTTCTTAAGAACTCCTGCTGTAAAAGTAGCAGCGAGTTCATTAGAGCCATCTCGGATAGCCTTGTCCATGCAGGACATAATTTGCACAGAGACATCACGGTCTGCTGAGGAGATCTTCCTGCTCAAGGCTCCCAGCGACCAATCCAAAAAGTTGAAAACTTCAAAGGCCCGATAAACTCCTTTGAGGAGATGATCTAGGTCTGAAGAGGACCAGCAAACCTTCGAGCGTCTCATGGCCAGACGACGAGGAGAGTCTACGAGGCTTGAGAAGTCTCCCTGGGCAGAGGCAGGTACTCCCAAGCCGAGAACTTCTCCCGTGTCATACCAGACGCTCGCGCGAGAAGCCAGTTTAAAAGGGGGAAAAGCAAAAGCTGACTTCCCCAAACTCCTCCTGGTCATTAACCAGTCGCCTAATAAACGCAAAGCTCTCTTAGAAGAGCGAGAGAGTACTAACTTTGTGAACGACGGAGTCGAAGCAGCTAGGCCCAGCGTGAACTCTGATGGTGGCGAACGAGGAGCAGCAGACACAAAATGATCAGGAAAAAGTTCCTTAAAAATAAGCATGATCTTCTTAAAATCAAGAGAGGGCTGAGCAACTTTAGGCTCTTCTCCATCCGAAAAAGTCCCCAAAGGAATATCAGTTGGAAGGGGATCAACGACTTCCTCACCCGACGGAACTTCGTCCGACAACTGCCAAGTCTCGCGATACGGAGAGACATGCCGAGGAGGCAACGCTTGACAGGCTATGTCAACATGCGACGGCGCAGCAGCAACAGCTGAGGAAACGACGTCACGCCGCGGCTGCAAAGACTGAAAGTCTTGTGACTGACAAACAACAACAGCCTGAGTTGATTGCCGTTCGACATCATGTCGAGACTGCATTGACTGCAGGGTCTGAGCAGGAAAAACAACCTCTGACTGCGGTGACAGACGTTCAACGTCACGTAGGGGCAACGGAGTCGGTCGACGAACGTCAGTGCGGGGCTGCGGTGACAGCTGCTGAACGTCAGCTCGAGACTGCGGCAAAGGGGGTTCCACGTCACGTGACTGACGGGAATGACGAGGAACACGATCAGAATCGCGTTTAAAAGCACTAGAAACGTTAGCGCTAACATCATAAGGACGAGAAAACACTCGTTTAGGCGGCTGAAGGCCAGAGTCACGCTTACCGTACTGGCGAACCGCAAGCAAAGGATCATTGCGAACCTGTTCATGCCGTAATCTTCCATTAAAGAGGAAAGTTTAGACTGCATGTCCCGCAGGACAACCCACTTCGGGTCAACGGGAGTCGGAACGGGCCGTGACGTCGGTAACGTCTGTGCATGCAAATCATCGCACCTACTGAGACTCCGTGTTACGTTTTCGCTTAACAGGCGAACAGCCATCCGATGACTGCAAGTGGTCAGAGCTGCCCCAATGGCTACAGTCAGGACGCTGGACATGTCCTGAAGGGACTGACTTGCGCTTTAAGGGTCTAGAAACTTTACGCCAAGGTTTCTTATGCGACAAGTCGTCGGAAGACGAGGAGAACTTAGTCTCCCCCGTCTTATGGTAAGGACGTTCTTGATGAGAAACGTCTGATACCAAAGAGGGAACGTCTGTACGTCGGATTACACCTCTCGCTCCCTTAAGTCCTACGACATTCCTTCTCCCTGGTGCAGATGAGCCTGAAAGAGGTCTCGGACTAGGGGAACGACAAGCACGAACAGACGAACCCTCGGTCGCAACACTAAACACATTTTGCGCACTTTCCACTTTACCACTTTGATTTTCTACTTTACCACTTTGACACTTTAACAACTTAACATCGGACATAAGCTGGTTCCTGTCCGAGGCTGAGGATTCAACCTTTTCACTTAATGCTTGAATAGCTAAAAACATATCGCGCATTGAAGGTTCGTGAGTGCTAATAGGGGGTTCAGAAACTACCACTACAGGGGAAGGATTAGGTTCAGGGGCATGGGAGGAGGAAAATTCTAAAGATCTAGATGAGCTTCTCCTCACCCTATCTCTTTCGAGCTTACGAGTATACTTTTCATACTCTAACCACTCGAATTCCGACAAAACCACGCACTCCTCACACCGATCTCCTAATTGGCAGGATTTACCCCGGCAATTAGAACAAACAGTATGAGGGTTCATAGAGGCTTTTGGAAGACGTTTGTTACAATCTCTCGCACATTTGCGATATACAGGAGAAGGGTCAGCCATTATGAACAACCAGAGAAAATCCAAAGTAAAGCCAAGTTCATCAACAAAAAACAAAAGCAAAAAAGGTTTCAAGAGTTTTATTGAAGAAACACACCAACCCAGCGAAAGCCAATTAAACCCAAAACAAAGTACTTCACCAATTCGGTAGAAAACTCGAGCTCTAGAGCGAGCGGAACCAATGTTGTCGGTGACACCAACAGAGAAGAACTGGAGTGGTTGAGAAGTATATGCGGTATCTGGCCGATAGTCGGCGCTGGTGGGCACACCCGCAACCTTCATGGCGATCGCTCGCGAGTTTTTGGAATCTGTCGGGCCGTCGGAGACGTCAGCTATTTTAATATTTAAAATTGTATTTTTCCTAACCATACAAACCTTAGCTATTTACACATAGGGTTTACTTTCGGCGTAGCTGAAATTGACGAGCCAATAGAATTTTAACAA
Organism: Palaemon carinicauda; assembly: GCF_036898095.1. Lineage (NCBI taxonomy): Eukaryota > Metazoa > Arthropoda > Malacostraca > Decapoda > Palaemonidae > Palaemon > Palaemon carinicauda. Next base: position 304,023,156 of record NC_090725.1, on the reverse strand, counting down.
GTGTTAACTACCCCCGCGCTAGTTAGCAAGGGGGTAAGGGAGTTGTCTCACTTCACTTAAGAGGTAGGACTTGACTTTTGGGACAGGGCTGGCGGGCAAATACTGTATGTGTAAATAGCTAAGGTTTGTATGTTTAGGAAAAATACAAATTATCTCTGAATTTGTCATTTGTTCCGTAACCGAAATACAAACCACGCTATTTACATTGGGTGACTTGCTCCTTAGGAAGGGTGGAAAGTCCTCAGCCTTACTGGCTTTGGCTTTACCCGGGGACTCAGAATCCGAGTGAGTCCCTGCACCTCACAAGTTTCTTGCTCCGCAAGGGATGTGTGGCCTACATAAGTTGTGTGTGGAAGAATAGAGTGTGACTCTTCCTAGGAAGTTGACCTGGAGTACTTTAGATGGAATTCTAGGCTAGGACGTTCCCAATACCACCTCGTCAGGATATGGGGGACGCGACAGTATTAACTTAATACTAGGAACACAAGGGAGCATGGTTTACCTGTAGAGGTTGAGGTCAGCTATGCAGAGTCCAGGATGCTGCTTTCCCCAAGAGAGGGGAGGATGAAGAAAGAAGTAAGGGCCAGACATACTCTTTCATTCACGCAGAATAAACCGGGTAACAACGCCCTCAACCTTCTGCTACCTGTCCGTTAAGGAGCCTGAGGTTAGACCAGCTGTTGTGCAGCCACCACGGGGCCGATAGAAAAGGTATCGAGGCTCCTCTGGGTCACGTCCTGCAGGTAGTGGGCTGTGAAGGTCGTTTGACCCTTCCAGACCCCAGCTTGTAGCACCTGCGTCACAGAGAAGTTTCCCTTAAAGGCCAGGGACGTAGTGATGCCCCTGACGTCGTGTGCCCTAGGGCGACGTGACGGAGAGGGGTCAGGATTCATGAAGTGGTGGTTAACCCTTCGAATCCAAGCCGAGATGGTGTTCTTGGTGACCCTCCTCTTCGTCCTGCCTGTGCTTACAAACAACGCTTGCACGCAGGGACGAACTGCAGTAGTCCTCTTCAAGTAACGCCTCAGACTCCTCACTGGGCATAATAGCAGATGGTCTGGGTCACTTGTTACAGAACAGAGACTCCTGACCCTGAAGGAGTCGAACTGTGGGTCCGGCACTCCAGGGTTCCGAGTCTTGGCAACAAACTCGGGGACGAACCTGAACGTTACCTCCCCCCATCCCCTTGAATGGGCGATGTCGTATGAGAGACCATGAAGTTCACTAACTCGTTTGGCAGAGGCCAACGCGAGTAGGAAAGCCGTCTTCCAAGTCAGGTGGCGATCAGAGGCCTGGCGTAATGGTTCGAAGGGAGGTCTCTTCAGAGCCCTGAGAGCCCGAACCACTTTCCATGGAGGAGGTCTCGCTTCCGACTGAGGGAAGGTAAGCTCATAGCTACGTATGAGTAAAGAGAGTTCTAGCGAGGAAGAGATGTCCACTCCTTTCAGCCTAAAGGCCAGACTTAAGGCTGAGCGATAGCCTTTCACCGCCGAGACTGAAAGGCGCATTTCTTCCCGCAAATACAAGAGAACTCCGCTATTGCTGGAATAGTGGCATCGAGTGGAGAGATACCCCTCCCATGACACCAACCACAGAAGACTCTCCACTTCGCCTGGTAGACTCCCACGGAGGACTTTCGCAGGTGACGAGACATTCTCTCCGCAACCTGTTGCGAAAAGCCTCTCTCCGTGAGGAGACGCTGGATAGTCTCCAGGCATGAAGCCGAAGCGAGGCTACGGCTTTGTGGAAGATGTTGCAATGTGGCTGTCTGAGTAGCTCGTGTCGTGGGGGAAGTTCTCTCGGAAGTTCCGTCAGGAGCTGCAAAGGTCCGGGAACCATTCCACGCGATGCCATAGCGGAGCTATCAGGGTCATAGACAGGTTGACCGATAGTCTGGTTCTATTGAGTACCCTTCTCATCAGACAGAATGGTGGGAAGGCGTACACATCGATGTTGTAACACCGCTGTTGGAAAGCATCTTGCCAGAGAGCCTTGGGGTCCGGGACTGGGGCGCAGTACAGAGGCAGCTTGAAATTAAGGCTGTCGTGAACAGGTCCACCGTCGGGGAACCCCACAAAGTCAGGACTTTGTTGGCTATCTGAGGATCCAAAGACTACTCAGTACTCACTATCTGCGAAGACCTGGTCAGACTGTCGGCGAGCACATTCCTCTTGCCAGGAATGAAGCGAGCTGATAGTGTTATCGAGTGGACTTCGGACCACCTCAGAATCTCTACTGCAAGATAGGATAGCTGTTGTGAATAAGTACCTCCCTGCTTGTTGATATAAGCTACTACCGTGGTGTTGTCGCTCATCGCCACCACGGAGTGGCCCGCCAGGGTCTGTTGGAACTGTTGAAGAGCCAGATACACGGCCTTCATCTCTAGCAGGTTGATGTGCAGGCACTTTTCTGATTCTGACCAAAGGCCTGAGACCCTCTGGTTCAGAATGTGGGACCCCCACCCTTCCTTTGACGCGTCCGAAAATAGCGTCAAATCCGGGGCAAGGACGAGAAGATCCACTCCCTTTCGTAGGTTTCCATCGATCAGCCACCACCGCAGGTCCGCCTGTTCCGTGGGTCCTATCGGGACCAGAGAGTCCAGGGAATCGGAGCCCTGACTCCACCAGGACTTGAGCTGCCATTGCAGGGATCTCATCCTGAGATGGCCGTTCGGGACTAGACGGGCCAGGGAGGCTAGGTGACCTAAAAGACGTAACCATGATTGGGCTGGAAGCTCTTCCCACCTGAGGAAGGGCTCTGCCACCCTCCTCAACCTTGCTATCCTTTCGTCTCATAGAAAGGCTAGATAAACCAGTCGCTGGGAGACATCCCTTTGCCCAAAAGGGACCGGTGCCTGTCGGGTGACGAAGTGAGAAGGCGCCTGCTGCGCATCTGTGCCAGAGGTGGAAGGTCTCGTAGGCGTAGGAGCTGCGGAGAGGTCCAGGGACGTGGCTACTACGGTCTGCTCCCGATGAGGAGAATCCTCTGTAGAGGAAGGCGGCGGAGACGACTCAAAGAGGCGCCTCTTGACTCCCTTATAGGGAGACGGGAGGCCCCTGCGGCAAAGAGGACGACGAGCCTTACGGCGAAGGCGGCCTCGAGGAAGGTCATCCACATCGTCGGTCCTCCGAAGAGGAGTCTGTCAGTGCGCTCCCCCGGGGAGGAGGCGCACCCGCAGGAGACATCGTGGGACTCAACTTACCCTTCGAGGGATGTTCGGAAGGGGGAGCAGAGCCTTCAGCAACAGCAGCAGCAGCAGAGGTTTGACCAGACCCGTCGGAAGCCTCTGCCACAACCACGTCGACAAAAGACAGAGGGTCTACCTCTGCTATCACCGGCGATTGTTTGACAGCAGCCCCCAACTGAATAAGGTCAAACAGGGCTTCCTTGGAGGGCAAGCCTTAAGCCCCAAGGAAGCCCAGAGCTGAAAGAGATCATCATTAGATACAGCATGGTCATCATAGTTAGAATCAAAATCCTCCCCCGGATGAGGAGGGGTAGCCGCCCTGCTATGGGAGGCAACGCCCTCTCCCGCACCCCGAGATCGGGAAACAGAACAATGGCCTACGCTACCACTCGGCAGTCTCTCACGAGAGGCCGGCCGAATGGGAGCTTCGGAGGAGGTTTGGGCGGCGGAAGAAGAGTCCTTGGAGCCTTCCTCCTTCAAGGCAATCCTTGAAGGAGAAAGGTCTCTCTTGGACTTCTTCTTACGCCAGCGGGCAAACCTCTCCCACTGGGAGGTAGACCACTCCCTGCACTCACTACACGTTAAGTCTCTAGCACACTGTTGACCTCGACACTGCGGGCAAAGGGTGTGAGGATCCGTCTCGACCGCCGACATGAAGGTACCACAGGGGCGGCCGGAAAGTCCAGGCCATTTGCACATAATTGCAATGAAGGTAGAGGCCAACTTCCAAACACACAAAGTCTGAGAAAAAGAAAAAACAGATTAAGGCTGTCAAAAGCAAGGACAAAAGACAGACACGTCTGCTCATCTTCCGAGCCAAAAGTGAAGAGGGACAATTCACCGGTGTGTGGGGGAGAGGGGTAGCAAGCTACTCCTTCCCCTACCCCTTTCCTAACTAGCGCGGGGGTAGTTAACCCTCGTTAAAAATCTATTGGCTCGTCATTTTCAGCTACGCCGAAAGTAAACCCTATGTAAATAGCGTGGTTTGTATTTCGGTTACGGAACAAATATCCAATTTTCATGGGCTACATGAAAATGGTTATTCTTATGTTAACCAGACTAGGCTTGTATAAAATATTGGGGATCTGTATCGCTGATATTGAGAACAAAGATCACAAAGTTGAAACACTCGTATTGAAATGAGATATTAGCGAAAAACTTCACAACAGATGAAGACCGTCAAAAATATGTCTGTGCAGCTCAGTGGCCAGTTTTAGAATGAAGGCTCAGAGTGCTGTCAGACCCGCATTACCAGTGGATACTGGGTGGTAGTTGGCAGAACCTTGATAACTATTCTTTGGATGTTTCCTGACTTCGCTAGAATATTACCCCTACTAAAGGACGAAGGTTTGCATTTGCGTAAGAATAAATTGAGGATATACATAAGCAATGATATATTTTCATTGAGAGACAAAGAAAATTCACCAGAATTGTAAAAGGTGCGTATGATTTCTATACCAACAGATCACTCGCAAACATTTACAAACTGCTAATAAAAAGAATTAAATCTCAATGTATCACTTACCAGGGTCTCTTTTAAATAATTTAGCTCCTTCTCACTTTTCAATTCAGGTAACCCAGTAGATATCATCATAGCAAAGAGGGAGATGATGAATGATCCATACCGACGCAAAATAAGGAAAGCCTGGAAGAAATTTAAATAAATGAATAATATTGCATACTGTAAATGCAAAATTTTCTGGATATTTTCCCATTACTGTAATGTAAATATCACGACCTTACTCTTACATATACTCTACATTTATCATCCATGCATAAAAAATAATTTTTTTTTTTTTTTACCACAGTAAACTCAAATCTCTCATGTAAATAAATATGTAATGCAACATGAACATACACTTAGTTATTTGCTTACATAAAACAAAAATTTCCTTTAAATGTTACGATTTTATTCCTGTAGAAATAATTCTACTATTTGCAAATATTTTTTCCGATTTTATATTTAAACCTAGGCCAAAAATAACAAAATTAAGTCACTAGAAATTTAAAAACTTGAACAACAACTAAAATCAAATGAACCAATCAGAACAAAATGTTATGCTATCTCAGTTTGATCATATTAGAATAAAAGTAAAAATTGATCCTTGAAAATAACCCCCATTACTTTTCTTTTAATTTTATAGCCTTGATATAATTAGAAAATATTTATAGCAATATATCATTTACATTACCTTATTATAATTAAATCATGACTCAAATGGTTGCTAATCACTTAACAACTTTAACTTGAGTCTCCAAGTATGCAAATACTATAAGTAAGTTTTTATAGCAATGTATCCTTTACTTTCCTTATTATAATTGAATCATGTCTCAAATAGTTGCTAGTCACCTTACAACTTTAACTTCAAGTCTCTAAGTATGCAAACACTTCAAATGAATTAGACTAAAGAGAGTTTCCAAGTATGTAAACACTAAGTAGATTAAAATTTTGAAGTCACTGAATGAAAAAAAAAATTATAAACAAGCAAACCATTCTCACCTGCTCACAGAACCCTTTGAATTTTATGAACTCGTCTGAGCGAGTTTGCCGTCCTTTGGTAATCACGTGGATGAAGTCGTGCGTTAAGACAAACGGTTGTCGTTCTCTCTTAATTCCAAACTTTTCTTTAAAGTGGCCAAGAATATGTCCAAAATCAATATGGAAGAGTTGGCCATTCTTCAGGATCATTATGTTATCCGAGTGGCGATCGGCAATTCCTAAAACATACGTTGCAACGCAATATCCGGCACAGGACAAAGTGAATTCATGAATTGCTTTGTTCAGCATGCTTTCAGTTGTGTTGTGATCTTTCAACCAAGCTGCAGACATAAGAAAGTACTCCAATAAGTAACATTAATAATTAAATAAAACTAAGAAAAATGAGGTTAATTTCTGAGAAAATTTTGAGCCAAGAGTCTCATTTCAATATGAAAACTGTCTCAAATATTTAAAAAATGCCAAAATCACATAACTTTATTACCAAGATTTCAGAATACAGCTATAATAAATATGAACTACTTGTCAGGATAAATACCACATATAAACAAAAACTGCCTAAAGTAGCATGGAAATAAAATCTCCCTTGTATTTCATTAACATTATTAGAGGCCTAGTAAATAGAGTAATCATTTGGTATTTATTTTAGAAAAGTGTAATAAAATATTTCCTTTGGCAAGCAAAAATTTAATCAACTATCTAGTTTATTATGTTGGAAACAGGACAATGCAAGGCTCTCAATATCTTGTACAGCTAAAACAATACATTTTAAAAGCTTTACTTTTATAATGTATGCTAAAAAAAACTCATAAAGTACATTTTTGGGCTCAAGCCATGTCGTCCTGATGGAAGGTTCCTAATAGTAGCTTCCAAGGGATATATGAACTACAGTGATATTCCCAGAGAATTTACCTTTAGGTCTCCAGAATTCTAACTCCTGGCACGAATATCGTTAACAGTCTCTTAAGGATATTGCATAAATCAGCGGACATATAGCTTGATACGACACAGCGATCTTCACCCCGAATAGCGTTTTTGCTTCGAGGGGGAAGAGTGGCAATTTTGGAAGGGGAGCCGTTACCAAGGTTACCCTATTTCCCATACTACTATTGAGTATCAAGATGGCGGTCATTCCTAATTTTGTTGCGAATTCGCACGGTGGTGTTCCCTGTTGATCTAACTTTTTCGATCGATTCTGCGAGGATTATTATGCAATCTCCAGCTTCTTTCGCCTCTGGAAAGTTGAGTATTGATTCTTTACAATGTATATATTTTAGCTCCTGTTTCACAGTGAAATTAGAGTAACTTATTGTGCTCAGGAGCTAGGCCTGTTGCCGGAGGCGCCATGGGCGCTGTCGTTCGTTAGGCATGTGTTATTTAGTTAGTATAACGACTTTCGGAGTTGAAATAGCTTTAATTAATTATGAAAGCTATTTAGGCATGTTATACTTGCAAAGATATTTATGCATAATTTTCCTCTTTCTATGTCGATCGTATTCGGTCAGAACCTCAGAGTATATGGTCTTTTACCGGCTGGGTGAATAGTCATTCTCCTGCCAGCATAGGAGGCTAGACCTCCCTAGGCCGCACGTGAAGTGGTTGTATGATGCTGCCACATTCTCCCTGCGGTCTAGAAGACTAGTCCTGTGCTCGCAGATCCTAGGCTGAAGAATAAGACATTCTTCTGACGCGTAGGATGGCACTGGAACTCTGTTTCTCCCTTCTTGAGAGGAGGCGGCAAGTCTGCCGCCGTCCCCTTAACTGTATTGGTAGACTCTAGGCTGAAGAATACATATTCTCCTGCCGCCTAGGATGGTGCCGATACTGAAACAGAGTTTCTTGGGGGGGGGGTGGTAGGACCGGCAACCCTTCCGCACCTCGTACAGGACCCTTTCCCTCCCCCCTCTGTCCTTTACTGATGCCCTAGCCATCGCAACCCTTTGGGCCGTCGTTCTGCAATCCCGCCGCTTGCCGACGGGTTGCGGGGCCGGCCGGGCTCCTGCTTACTGGCTGCCGGCGGCCATGACGGCTGCCGGCAGCCATGATGGCTGTCGGAGGGAAGTCTATTCTGTCCCGAAGGTTCTTCAGTCCTCCCTTGGACTGCTGGCCACAAGTCCTGTTGCCGGGGTACTAACCCGGCCAGCGCTGACAGGTACTGACTCAGCTGGCGGCATGCCGATTGTACCAATGCTGCCGGGAGCTAGCCTTCCGGCCATATGCCGACTGGATTATGCAAGTTCTGTTGCCGGGGTACTAACCTGGCTGGCGCCGGCAGGTACTAACTCAGCCGGCGGCATGCCGACTGTACCAGTGCTGCCGGGTACTAGCCTGCCAGCAACGGTACTTGTGGTTGGATGGAAGCCTGAATGATGCATTCTCCCCCCTCCATTTGAGCCTTCTTTCTGGTGAAAGCAGTAAATTATATATTTACATCCTTATTTAGTGTAACTTACAGAGTAATAAGGCAGTCCTTCACTCCATGCTTTCTCTCTCTATCAGCTAGTATGCCGGCCGGACTGTGCTGACAGGGACTAGCTATGCCGGCTGAATTACAGTATATGTTTATACAGTAGTCAGTATAATTGCAATACAGTATATACTGCAGATAGAAAACTATTGTATATATTATTCTGGTAGTTATTTTCCAACATATCTTGGGTATCCTTGCCCAGGGATTTGCTGAGACCAATCCTATATTGAAAGAATAGAATTTCTTCAATACTCTGATTAGAAATCAGTTTACATTTTACCTTACAATATTAAATAATTTAGAAGGGCCAGTGGTAGTACACTTTCTATCCTTAAAGGTTAGAACACTTATCTTTGAGCTTCCCTGATCAGGAAACTCTCCGGTTTTGATATTGGAAGGGAAGGTCACAGCAAATGGGCCGGGTAGGATACACAAATATGTGTGTTTTCTAATTTCTAGTCCAGTCGGCGACATGCCGGCTGGACCGTGCTGCCAGATGCTAGCCATGCCGGCAGCACACTGGCTGAACTACAGTATATGATTATACAGTAGCCAGTATTTTGCAACATAGTATATATTGCAAACAGAAAACTATAGTATTATTATACAGTAGTTAAGTTCTAACATATCTTGGGTACCCTTGTGCAGGCTTCTGCTGAGACCAAACCTATATTGAAAGAATAGAATTCCTTCAATACTCTTGATTTGAAATCAGTTATCCTTAACCCACAGTATTAAATAATTAGAAGGGTCAGTGGCAGTGTACACTTTTCTATCCCTATGGGTTAGAACCCTTTTCGTTCGAGTAGCCTTGATAAAGGAAACTCTTTATATTTAATACTTGGGGGAGGTTACAGCAATTGCTTGCAAGGGATACACAAGTATGTGTCTCTCACTATTCCTTTCTAGTTTACTATCCTAAGCTATAATAATTAAAAGATCAGTATTACATATTGCTTATCAGGTGAGATAAACAATTGTATACTCATTCTGCTTTCCTTTCTTTACAGGAGGAACCCCCAGATGAAATGTGTTGCAGTCTTCTGCAATATTAAGAGTAAGTATTTTTACGGTCATAATGCATGCAGGTCTCATGCCCCCTGCAATATTATTTCCGAATCCCTGCAATATTGGAACTCACATGTATGCAATATCTGTCGGACATTAGTGTCCGAAGGTTTTGATAATCCCAAGTCAGTGGAGTCTAGGGATGCGGCACATAAGAAACTACGCAAATGGGTAAGAGGGTTCCAGAAGGTCTCTCCGGGACCAGACCTACCTAACGATAGGATGTGTAGCTTGCTGTTCCCGAAAGCAAGTAGTGAAATAGTGGTGCCTCAGGCACGATTCGCACCTCCCTGCGTCCAAATTGCTATCGGGACGGAGAGCACCCCTGCAAGAAGATGACGATGTCGTGTCGGAATTGGTTCCGTCTGTGCCGGCCTTGGAGCCGTTAACATCGACGTCTTCACCTTCTACCACTCTATTAGAAAAAATGGACCAGTTACTGCCCATCTTACGGGTCTAATGGGAAACTTTCGCAAACAAGGCGAAACAAAGGAAGCGAAACTCAAGATAGAGCTCTGTGAAGTTCCACTCGTCGCCTCCCGAGGGTCATACAAGCGACCCAGAGACCAAGACCTCCAGACATGCTCCAAAACCAATCCCTGGAGGTATGCGGAGCTTATGCCGATTTTAGACGGCAAACACTACATCTCAGAGAAGATGGGATCTGTTTCTTTAGACGAAATCCAGTTCTGGCCAAGCTTTAACGCTTTCCCTGATTGCGTCATTCGACTGAAGCATGAACCAACATCAGAAAAAGAAAAGGAACCGAAGGAAGTCATGATTCTCGACCATGATAAGGCACAGGCCTGAGAAAGGCGAGTTACTTGGTGTCGAAAGTGTTCGGACTGAGTAAGAGATACCCTACCTTTCTTGCTACTACTTCAATAGCATTCCCCTTTACGTGGAAGGCATTTAAATCTGTTGCCAAGGCAGTGGAGGCAGGCAAACCATGTCCTGCACTTGAGGAATGCAAGCCTCTGTCACTAGCCTTACCCATGCAGGAGAAGGATTGGAAGGAAGTCCACTTAACCTTTTCAGTAGGGAAACTAGACGCGGACATCGCTGGACGACAGTTTAGCGAGAATCTCCCTAAACATTGAGCTTCTTTTGTGCAAGGAACAAGAGACAAAGGAGAGACTTAGGGCCTCCTTATCCCTACAAAACTGCATTGAGATGTGTTCAGCCCATCAAAGTACCCCAGACATGCTCAAGATCTTGGCCAAAATGCATTTGGCCACCTTTGTAAAAGACCTATATGCCTTTATGAAGGCTAGAAGAGCCTGTAGGGAGTTAGTGTTCGCTGCTGCAACAGTGAAACATGAACCCAGGAAGCTGATATCTTCCAACATCTGGGGTAAAGACCTCTTTCCAAACGAGGTGGTCAAAGAGGTAATCGAGAGAGCCACCACAGAGAATAGGAACCTTCTCCAGAAGTGGGGCATCTCTTCAAAGAGGAAGTCTTCCACGGATGTGGGTCCCCAACCTAAAAGGAAGACGAAAAAGTCTAGACTTTTTCCTCGGTCTGTTCACCAAGATCCCACAGCTTCTATGACTGCGGTGACCCAGGCAGGCCGTTGAAGAGGTAAACCTTCTGATCAGTCGAGGCAAGGAGACGCTTCTGGTAGGAGGGAGGTTCCAATAGGATCGTCAGACCTTTGATCCTTGGGCCCAAGGCCTAATCAAGATTGGACTAGGATGGAAACTAGACATGCCTCCACAATCATTTCCCCATCTCTTCCAACACTCCAACCCCAAATTAGAAGAGTATACAGTGAACCCTTGTTTATCGCGGTAGATAGGTTCCAGACGCGGGCGCGATAGGTGAAAATCCGCGAAGTAGTGACATCATATTTACCTATTTATTTAACATGTATATTCGGACTTTTAAAACCTTCCCTTGTACGTAGTACTGTTAACAAACCACCCTTTAATGTACAGAACACTTAATGCATGTACTACAGCACCCTAAACTAAAACAGGCACAAATATTAAAGGCGATTTTATATCATGCGTTTCCTAAACACCTAAAAAGCACGATAAAAAATGGCAACCAATGTTTTGTTTACGTTCATCTCTGATCATAATGAAGAAACAAACTCATTTAGTGTACACATATATGTATAGGTTAGTTTTTGCATCGATTATATTGATTATACAGTACTGTATGTTGATTTTTTTATTACCAATGTTTTAGTTTACGTATTTTTCTTAGGACTTCCAAATGAAATCTTTTTCTTTATGACGCCGCCTGAAACGACGGCGTGTACGCTCAGTAAACAACCACGCTCAGAACAAACAAGGCATTTAACGCGCATGATGATAGTGATAAATAATGATACAGTACATACAGTATTTACAGTAAAAGCATTTACAAAATATGTTACCTTACAAATATAAATTATACAGTACTTGTACGTAGCAAAGCAGGAAAACAATTTACGAGAGAGAGAGAGAGAGAGAGAGAGAGAGAGAGAGAGAGAGAGAGAGAGAGAGAGAGAGAGAGAGAGAGAGAGAGATTGTTTTACGTACGTAAATGTAAATTTTAAACAAAAAAAATATGATAGGTTACAACATGTAGACTTTTAAAACCTTCCCTTTAACTTAATGCATACAGTACGTACATTACTAAACTATAAAACAGGCAGTAAGAATATTAAAGTAAAAAATAAAGATTGTTACTGTACTCACCACGAAAGAAGTTGAAGAAAAACTAGAATGGTGATGGCGATGAATTTGCTGCACAGTAGAAATGATGATGAAGCTGATGATGTGTTCTACTGTGCAGTCAATGATAGTATTTTACGTCTCTTCAGACGGAGGTGTCTTTTCCTGGGACACCTCTTCAACTTCTTCCTGGGAAACTTCTTCAATTTCTTCCGAAGGCGTACTAGCAGGAGGAACTGGCTCTTTTTTGCGAGGCTGGAAGAACATTGTGATCGGAAGTTGTTGCCGCTGCTTCTTTTTTCGATCCAAGAGCATCCTGTAGGGAGTCATGATGTCATCGACCTTGTTGGAGAATTGCATCGAGCGAACCATATCCTCGTCCCACTCTTGTAACATTTCTTTCGCCTCCTTGATATGGTTGCAGAACTTGGCAAGCCGTTCTAATGTTAAGCCCGTTTCTTCGACATTTTCTTGGGTCTCTTCCTGGGTATCACTCTCTTCCTCACTTGCCGATTTCGTCAGGTCTTCGAGGTCTGCGTCAGTTAGGGGCTGGGAATGGCAGTCCAACAACTCGTCGACGTCTTCAGTCGTCATGTCGCCAAACCCGTCACCTCCAATTATAGCAGCCAACTGCACAGATTTCCGTATTGCAGAGTGTTGGATTTCCGACGGAGTAAATCCCTTGTCGTCGTAAACAATATCGGGCCACAGCTTCTTCCAGCTCGCATTCACGGTTGCAGGTTTCATCTCTTGAAGTGCCTTCTGAATATTCTGCAGGCACGTGGCTATGGTGTACTGCCGCCAGTACGCCTTCAAGTTGAAATCTTCATCCTCGTCATCTTGGGCAGCATCCACACACGCAACGAGGTCCGCCAAGGTATTCTTCGTGTAGAGGGCCTTGAACGCCCTGATAACCCCCTGGTCCATCGGTTGAATTAATGACGTGGTGTTGGGTGGCAGGAACTCAACCTGAACGCCCTCACGCGACAGGTCAGTTGCGTGTCCACCAGCGTTATCCATAAGGAGAAGGATCTTGAATGGCAAGCCCTTCTCTAAGAGATATTGACTGACTTGCGGGATGAAACACTGGTGGAACCAGTTGGAGGTCAGCATCTTCGTAATCCATGCTTTTGGATTATGCATCCAGTACACGGGAAGGAGATTCTTATTTTTATTTTTCAAAGCGCGAGGATTTTTCGACTTATAAATAAGCCCCGGCTTTAACAAAAATCCAGCAGCATTGCCACACATCACGAGGGTAACGCGATCCTTGAATGCCTTAAAGCCAGAGGCTTTGGCTTCCTCTTTGAACAGGAAAGTTCGCGACGGCATTCTCTTCCAAAACAAGCCAGTCTCATCCATATTAAAGACTTGTTCCGGCTTGTATCCACCTTCGGCGATAATATTCTTGAACGTCTGGTTCACGTAAGTTTCAGCAGCGGCAGTGTCAGCGGAAGCAGACTCCCCATGCAGGGAAACGCTTTTCAGGGCGAAGCGTTTCTGAAACTTCGCGAACCATCCTTTGCTTGCGGAAAAACGTTTCTGAGGCTGGGAATCAGTGGATGTCCCTGGTTGAGGATCATCTGCATCATCATCATCTTCAGCATGGTTGCCGTCGTCGTCTTTAGGTTCCTTTGCAGCAAAATTCTCATATAAACTCAAAGCCTTTGTTTGGATGGTGTTCGTATCCAAGGCTATGTTCTTCTTCCGGCAGTCGGCAATCCACACAGCTAAAGCACCTTCCATGCGTACGATCGTTTTATTACGCGTTGTAACGACTCGCTTCGCTGATCTGCTAAAGGTGATTGCAGCCGTCTTTCTAATGTTCGCCTCGTCCTTTTTGATATAGCGAACGGTGGATTCGTTGATGCCAAAATGGCGGCCTGCGGCCGCGTAACTTCTACCATCTTTTAACATGTCGAGAAGCGTAACCTTCTCAGCTATCGTCATCATCCTTCGGTGGCGTTTAGGCTCACTACCAGCCTTACTAGAAGCAGAACACTTGGGAGGCATTGTACAGTAGGATTTAACAGAAAGTTCAACTTAAAACAGTCGCACACAGCACAGATTAAACTTCACAAACTTAAGAACGTCTACTCAGCGATACGCGGAAAGAGAAAGTGAACGATCCAGCCCCGCGAGAACTTTGATGCTGCGGGTAGAAGATGCGGGCAAAACACCAATCACAGGCTAGATAACAAAACTTGAGTTCTGATTCGTCATCTATCAGCGCTTGAACCAATCACAACCCGTCTTACAGTACTATGATGCGTTGGTTACTCATAGAAGATGCCCCGCGCATACTGAACGTACGTAGATTAAGTACAATACCGTAATAATAATAAATAATGATAATAATACTGTACAGTAATAATAATAATAATAATGATAATAATAATAACAATAATAATTTTATTAACAACAACAACAATAATAATAATAACAATAATAATAAAAATTTACGTACGCTATTTTACGCCTCTCTCTCTCTCTCTCTCTCTCTCTCTCTCTCTCTCTCTCTCTCTCTCTCTCTCTCTCTCTCTCTCTCGTACGCTTATTCGAAATGTGATTTTTGCAACAAAGAATATTATTGGATGCAGTACTGTACTACGTACGTATACATACAAAAGATTCATGGAAAAGAAGCACATCCATTACAGTACACACCATTCTAATATGGTATGACTGCATCTGATTTGCGTTTCATGTTCGATTTAATTTTACTACGTACTGAATTATCGTATGATCACATTCTCTTTTCGTGTTTTATTTCTTTCTGTGCTGAATTATATATCATTTGTAATGCAATGAACAATCAGTAAGAGCAGATATTACTAATTACAGTATTAATGGAATTACAGGTAACAAAATATCGTATTTGGGGGTCTTCAGATTTCGCGGTATTTTCAAATTTTCCGGAAAATCCGCGATATGTATATATATATGGGTTATGGAAAAACCCCGCGAAGTGGTGAATTCGCGATTGTCGAACCACGAAGTAGCGAGGGTTCACTGTACCCTATAGCTCTAGAGCATACAGGTGATTGATAAAGAAAGCAAAGTCCATTGGATTCCAGTGAAGGCTGTTTTATGTTCTCAAGAAGGACTCAAGAAAAAGTGTCATTCTGGACTTGTTCTCACTCAACAAGTTCAAAAGAAACAGCAAGTTCAGGTTGTTAATCCTTCTACACATAAGGGCCCTACTACAAAAAGGGGCGTTCACAGTATTGATAGACCTGACAGGTGCCTATTGGCAGCTTCTAGTCAGTCGCCCCCTCTCCTCCTACCTAGGATACAAGTTACTAAAGATAAAGTATGTCCTAAGAGCCATACTCTTCGGATTAAACACGGTCCTAAGTATCTTCACAAAATTGGCGGACGCAGTCATGCAATAACTATGCCTAGAAACTGTTCAGATAACAAAGTACCTGGACAAAAGGCTGGTGCGGGCAGCACCTGAAGCAGCTGGTCTGCAAGCATCCAAAGAAGTAACCCAGTTCCTGGAACATCGGGGATGCAAAATCAGGTTCAAGAAGTCTCAATTCCCTCCAGCTCAAAGGTTTCAATGGGTAGAAAAAAAAACCATTAGAACCTGAGGTCACATTGGCTTTCCTTTCCCTTAGGGATGTAGAAGAAGATCGAAGGGTCGGTCAAGAGACTGGTAATCCGTCAGGATTTCAAGACACTAACAGGAAAGAGTTCTGAACTCTCTCCAGTTCGCAGCAGTGACAGACCCAGTGCTAAGAGCACAGCCGAAAGATGCGTCAAGAGTCTGGAGAAGATACACATCAAACGCTCAAAGAGACCTAAAATGACCAATATCGGTCTTACCTTGATTGCTTCTAATCCCATGGTCGAAGGCCAAAAGCCTATTGAGGACCGTGCCCTTGCAACTACCTCGACTACTGAAGATCATCCGCATGGATGCCTCGACGAAAGAATGGGGAGTTCACTCCCATCAGAGGAAAGCCCAAGGGACTTGGTCATCTCTACTTAAGGCCATTCTCATCTACCTTTTGGAAGCCACGGCAGTCCTGTTGATGTTGGGGAAAGTCTCTCCATGCAGATCAGGACTTCTCAGGCTGATCTGGGACAGCGAAGTGATAGCGAGACGTCGGAACCAACAAGGCTCGAGATCGTCCCATATAATCTAGGTGATGTTAGCCATCCCTTACCTAAAGAGATGGCACCTATTAGCAGTTCACGTACAAATGATCCGCTAAGTGACAGCGGATACCCTACTCAGGCTCAAGCCGATGGAGTCAGAATGGTCCACAGACGCAGAACCATTCTCTTCCAGATTGGAACAAGTCCCCCGAACTGCAGATCGACCTCTTCGTGACGAGCGTCATCAAGAAACTACCTCAATATGTAGCCACATACGAGGACCCTCTAGAAGAGATGACGGACACCATGTCTCTAGTTTGGAACGGATGGACCCCGAAATTCCTGTTCCTTCCATCCAATCTCCTGCTGAAGGTCCTCAACACGCTGAGATCCTTCCAAGGAAAGGCAGCTCTAGTGGGTCCCAAATAGTCCAAGAGCAACGGGTTCCCTCTAGTAAGGGAACTGAGGCTGAGGCTGGCCCTTGTACTGAACCCAGCGCTATCTCAAAAGGTTCAGAAGTTAATTGTCTTCGATTTATCACAGAGAACCCAAACCCTTCATTTCGTTATTTTCTCGCCCTAGCGGTTAAGAAAAGATTTGGGATCTCAGAAGGCAATATAGACCTCCCAGAGGAATCCAAGTCAAAGTCAACTAGAAGACAATACGACTCATCTTTAAAAAGTGGGTTGCTTTCGTTAAAGCAAAAAGACCGAAAGAAATTTCAATAAACTTCTGCCTGTCCTTTATCCACCTTCATAATCAAGGTCTGGCAGCTAACACGATAACTACGTGTAAGTCAGCCTTGACTAGATTCTTCTATATGCCTTTCAAGTGGATCTGACAAATGAAATCTTCAATAAGATCCCGAAGGCATGCGCTAGGCTTAGGCCTACAGCTCCTCCGAAGCCCATCTCATGGACTTTGGACAAGGTCCTACATTATGCCTCATCTGTGAACAATGAAGATTGTTCTCTCAAGGATCTAACCCAGAAGGTTATTTTCCTGTTCGCTATAGCCTCAGGGGCTAGAGTTAGTGAAATAGTAGCCTATCAAGAAATGAGAGCCACATTCAGTTCACAGAAGTGGGAGAACTGAATCTCTCCAGATCCAACCTTTCTTGCCAAGAACGAGCTACCTATTAAAAGATGGGGTCCCTGGAGAATCTGCCCTCTGAAGGAAGATGTCTCTCTATGTCCAATAGAGTGTCTAAAGGTCTATCTTCGTAGAACTTCAGACTTCTCAGACTTCAGGGGAAGACAGCTCTTCAAAGGAGAAATCTCTGGATCAAACTTATCCCTAAAACAACTGAGGGCGAAGCTCACCTACTTCATTCGCAGAGCAGATCCCGACAGTACACCAGCAGGTCATGATCCGAGGAAAAATGTTATTTTCCATAGTAAAATAAATTTTTGAATATACTTACCCGATGATCATGTAGCTGTCAACTCCGTTGCCCGACAGAAATTAAGGTCGGGATACGCCAGCGATCGCTATACAGGTGGGGGTGTACACAACAGCGCCATCTGTGAGCAGGTACTCAAGTACTTCTTGTCAACAAGAACTCAATTTTCTCCTCGGTCCACTGGTTCTCTATGGGGAGGAAGGGAGGGTCCTTAAATTCATGATCATCGGGTAAGTATATTCAAAAATTTATTTTACTAAGGAAAATAACATTTTTCAATATTAATCTTACCCGATGATCATGTAGCTGATTCACACCCAGGGTGGTGGGTGGAGACCAGCATACATGTTAACATAGAAGCTAAGTATCCCGTATTTCATTTTAGCAGTTATTCAAAATAACAAACATAAAATAAATAAGTACCTGGTAAGGAAGTCGACTTGAACCATTACTCTGCCTTTTTTAAGTACGTCTTCCTTACTGAGCCTAGCGGTCCTCTTAGGATGCTGAGCGACTCCTAGGTGCTGAAGTATGAAGGGCTGCAACCCATACTAAAGGACCTCATCACAACCTCTAATCTAGGCGCTTCTCAAGAAAGAATTTGACCACCCGCCAAATCAACCAGGATGCGGAAGGCTTCTTAGCCTTCCGTACAACCCAAAAAACAACAATAAAAAGCATTTCAAGAGAAACATTAAAAAAAAAAAGGTTATGGGATTATGGGAATGTAGTGGCTGAGCCCTCGCCTACTACTGCACTCGCTGCTACGAATGGTCCCAGGGTGTAGCAGTTCTCGTAAAGAGACTGGACATCTTTGAGATAAAATGATGCGAACACTGACTTGCTTCTCCAATAGGTTGCATCCATAACACTCTGCAGAGAACGGTTCTGTTTGAAGGCCACTGAAGTAGCGACAGCCCTAACTTCATGTGTCCTTACCTTCAGCAAAGCAAGGTCTTCTTCCTTCAGATGAGAATGGGCCTCTCTAATCAGAAGCCTGATGTAGTAAGAAACTGCGTTCTTAGACATCGGTAAAGCAGGTTTCTTGATAGAACACCATAAAGCTTCTGATTGTCCTCGTAATGGCTTTGTCCGTCTTAAAAAGTACTTAAGAGCTCTTACTGGGCAAAGTACTCTCTCTAGTTCGTTCCCCACCAAGTTGGACAGGCTTGGGATCTCGAACGACTTGGGCCAAGGACGAGAAGGAAGCTCGTTTTTAGCCAAAAAACCGAGCTGCAAGGAACACGTAGCCGTTTCAGATGTAAAACCTATGTTCCTGCTGAAGGCGTGGATCTCACTGACTCTTTTAGCTGTTGCTAAGCAAACGAGGAAAAGAGTCTTTAATGTGAGATCCTTAAAAGAGGCTGATTGAAGCGGTTCGAATCTTGATGACATCAGGAACCTTAAAACCACGTCTAGGTTCCAGCCTGGTGTGGACAACCGACGTTCCTTTGAGGTCTCAAAAGACCTAAGGAGGTCCTGTAGATCTTTGTTGGTGGAAAGATCCAAGCCTCTGTGGCGGAAGACCGCTGCCAACATGCTTCTGTAACCCTTGATCGTAGGAGCTGATAGGGATCTTACATTCCTTAGATGTAACAGAAAGTCAGCTATCTGTGTTACAGAGGTACTGGTTGAGGAAACTGCATTCGCCTTGCACCAGCTTCGGAAGACTTCCCATTTTGACTGATAGACTCTGAGAGTGGATGTCCTCCTTGCTCTAGCAATCGCTCTGGCTGCCTCCTTCGAAAAGCCTCTAGCTCTTGAGAGTCTTTCGATAGTCTGAAGGCAGTCAGACGAAGAGCGTGGAGGCTTGGGCGTACCTTCTTTACGTGAGGCTGACGCAGAAGGTCCACTCTTAGAGGAAGAGTCCTGGGAACGTCCACTAGCCATTGCAGTACCTCGGTGAACCATTCTCTCGCGGGCCAGAGGGGAGCAACCAACGTCAACCGTGTCCCTTCGTGAGAGGCGAACTTCTGAAGTACCCTATTGACAATCTTGAACGGAGGGAACGCATACAGGTCTAGATGGGACCAATCCAGCAGAAAGGCATCCACGTGAACTGCTGCTGGGTCTGGAATCGGAGAACAATACATCGGGAGCCTCTTGGTCATCGAGGTAGCGAATAGATCTATGGTGGGCTGACCCCACAGGGCCCATAGTCTGCTGCAAACATTCTTGTGAAGGGTCCACTCTGTGGGGATGACCTGACCCTTCCGGCTGAGGCGATCTGCCATGACATTCATGTCGCCCTGAATGAACCTCGTTACCAGCGAAATCTTTCGATCTTTTGACCAAATGAGGAGGTCCCTTGCGATCTCGAACAACTTCCTCGAATGAGTCCCTCCTTGCTTGGAGATGTAAGCCAAGGCTGTGGTGTTGTCGGAGTTCACCTCCACCACCTTGCTTAGCTGGAGGGACTTGAAGTTTATCAAGGCCAGATGAACTGCCAAAAGCTCCTTGCAGTTGATGTGAAGTGTCCTTTGCTCCTGATTCCACGTGCCCGAGCATTCCTGTCCGTCCAGTGTCGCACCCCAGCCCGTGTCCGATGCGTCCGAGAAGAGACGGTGGTCGGGGGTCTGAACAGCCAATGGTAGACCTTCCTTGAGAAGAATGCTGTTCTTCCACCACGTCAGTGTAGACCTCATCTCTTCGGAAACAGGCACTGAGACCGCCTCTAGCGTCATGTCCTTTCTCCAGTGAGCAGCTAGATGATACTGAAGGGGGCGGAGGTGGAGTCTCCCTAACTTGATGAACTGGGCCAGCGATGAAAGTGTCCCTGTTAGACTCATCCACTGCCTGACTGAACATCGGTTCCTTCTCAGCATGCTCTGGATGCATTCTAGGGCTTGATTGATCCTTGGGGCCGACGGAAAAGCCCGAAAAGCTCGACTCTGAATCTCCATACCTAGATAGACAATGGTCTGGGATGGGACGAGTTGGGACTTCTCTATATTGACCAGGAGGCCCAATTCCTTGGTCAGATCCATAGTCCATCTGAGATTCTCCAGACAGCGACGACTTGACGGAGCTCTTAAAAGCCAGTCGTCCAAATAGAGGGAGGCTCTGATGTCTGCCAAGTGAAGGAATTTGGCAATATTCCTCATCAGTTTGGTAAACACAAGAGGTGCCGTGCTTAGGCCAAAGCACAGGGCTTGGAACTGGTACACAACCTTTCCAAAGACGAACCTTAGGAAAGGTTGGGAGTCTGGATGGATGGGGACGTGAAAGTACGCGTCTTTCAGGTCTAACGAGACCATCCAGTCCTCCTTCCTGACCGCTGCTAGGACCGACTTCGTCGTCTCCATCGTGAACGTCTGCTTGGTGACAAAAGCATCGAGAGCACTGACGTCCAGCACCGGTCTCCAACCTCCTGTCTTCTTCGCTACCAGGAAGAGACGGTTGTAGAAGCCCGGGGACTGATGGTCCCGGACTATGACTACCGCTCCCTTTTGTAGCAAGAGCGACACCTCTTGTTGCAACGCTAGCCTCTTGTCCTTCTCCTTGTAGTTGGGAGAGAGGTTGATGGGAGATGTTGCTAGAGGGGGACTGCGGCAGAACGGAATTCTGTACCCCTCCCTTAGCCACTTCACAGACTGAGCGTCTGCACCTCTGCTCTCCCAAGCTTGCCAGAAGTTCTTGAGCCTGGCTCCCACTGCTGTCTGGAGAGGAAGGCAGTCAGATCCTGCCTTTTGCGGACTTGGAACCCTTCTTGGATTTTCCACGGTGACTGTCGGCACGGGTACCTCCTCTGCTGGAGGTTCTGCCACGAAAGGGCGGGATGAACCTAGTTGCTGGTGTGTCCACTGCTGCAGGACGGAAAGGTCTAGGCACGGAAGGTAAAGCTTTAGCCTTACGTGCGGAAGATGCCATCAGATCATGGGTATCCTTCTGGATCAGCGAGGCAGCCATCCCCTTGATCAGCTCCTCCGGAAACAGACACTTGGAGAGAGGAGCAAACAACAACTCCGACTTCTGGCAAGGAGTGATCCCAGACGACAAGAAGGAGCAAAGATGTTCTCTCTTCTTAAGCACTCCCGACACGTACGAAGCCGCAAGTTCACCAGACCCATCCCGAATGGCTTTGTCCATGCTAGACATGATAAGCATGGCAGAGTCCTTATCCGAAGGGGAAGTCTTTCTGCTTAACGCTCCCAAACACCAATCGAGGAAGTTGAAGATCTCAAAAGCACGAAAGACTCCCTTCAACAGATGATCCATGTCAGAAAAGGACCAGCAAATCTTAGATCGTCTCATAGCCAGCCTGCGGGGAGAGTCAACCAGACTTGAGAAGTCGCCCTGGGCAGAGGCAGGAACTCCCAAGCCGGGTTCCTCTCCCGTGGCATACCAGACGCTAGATTTGGAAGCAAGCTTGGTAGGCGGAAAGATGAAAGCAGTCTTTCCCAGTTGCTTCTTGGACTGCAACCACTCTCCCATAACCCTCAAAGCTCTCTTGGATGAGCGTGCGAGGACAAGCTTGGTGAAGGCAGGAGCAGCAGACTGCATGCCCAGAGCAAACTCTGAGGGAGGAGAGCGAGGGGATGCAGACACAAACTGTTCCGGATACAAGTCCCTGAACAAGGCAAGGACTTTACGAAAGTCTAAGGAGGGAGGCGTAGACTTGGGCCCTTCTAAGTCGGAGTGCGGTTCATCCAAATGTGCAGCTTCGTCATCCGATACTCCATCATCCGAAAGCTGAGTAGGAAGTGGCAAAGGCGGAGCAGAAAGCTGAACGGCTGAATCCGGCAGCACGGGTGCATGCGTAGCTGCTGCGGATCCAACATCATGCCGCTGCTGGTCAGTCTGCGAGATGGCAACAACAAAAGCAGAGTGCTGGTGCGTGGGAGGGACTGCCGTGGGTTGCGGAGCATGCCGTATGGGATGCGGAGCATGCCGCATGGGTTGCGGAGCATGCCGCATAGTGTCAAAACACGGCAGCTCTACAGCACCTTCCCACTGCTGATGCGGTAGCTCACGCATGTCAACGGATGGTGCAGCATGAACATGCGTCTGGCAGGGTGGACTGCGCATCGGTGGTGGAGCTCTCACAGGTGGAGTGTGGGAGCAGGCAGCCGCAGTATCTGCTGAGCGCACAACCGTGGCAGGTTGTAGGATAACAGGTGCAGTGTCAACCTTCTTAGCATGATACTTTTGCATGAACGCAGCAAGCTGAGACTGCATAGTCTGCAGCATGGACCACTTAGGGTCTACCGTGGTTGGTGCAGCAACAGACGGAGTAGTAGCCTGTTGTGGAACCACTCTACCTCTCTTGGGAGGTGTGCAGTCTTCGGAAGACTGCGGCGAGTCCGAACTGACCCAGTGGCTACACCTGGGCCGTTGGACTCGCTCGGAAGGGACTTTACGCTTGAGAGGTCGTGAGACCTTGGTCCATCGTTTCCTCCTTGAAACTTCTTCCACAGACGAGGAATGATAGGGCTCATTCGTCTGTTTGTGGATGGGACGATCTCTGACAGATACGTCCGCAACCACTGAGGGTACATCCGTACGCTGATCAAGGCCTGCCGAACCCTTTGGTCCTTCGACATTGCTTCTCCCCTGGGCTTTGGAGCTTGCAAGAGGTCCCGGACTGGGAGGACGACTGGCACGAACAGATGTACCCTCATGCGCAACACTGACACTGACACTTTTCACTTCACTTGCACTAACAACACTTCCCACTGCACTTTTCGCTTTCAGCTCTTTGACATCTGCCAAAAGCTGATTACGGTCATTAGCCAATGACTCCACTCTGTCACCAAGAGCCTGAATGGCACGCATCATATCCACCATGGATGGCTGAGCACTAGTAGCAGGGTCGGGAGTCACCACTACAGGGGAAGGAAAAGGTTGAGGGGCATGGGGAGAGGAAAAATCAACAGAGCGAGAAGAACTCCTCCTGATCCTATCCTTCTCTAGCCTACGTGCATTTTTAAGGAATTCGTTAAAATCGAATTCCGAAAGCCCAGCGCATTCCTCACATCGATCTTCCAATTGACAGGATTTACCCCTACAATTGGAACAAACGGTGCGAGGATCTATGGAGGCCTTCGGAAGACGCCTAGTACAAGCCCTAACACTACACTGCCTGTACTTAGGGACTTGAGACTGGTCAGACATCTTGAATTGTAGAAATAGTCAAGGGGGAATTCCAAAATCTAGCAAAGTTCGTTAACAATTAATCCAAATTAAATCAAAAAGCTTGCTAAGCTAATGATAAAGCTTCCTGAATAGCGAAGGCTAAAATCTAGAGCGAATACATCACCAAAATCGTGAAAAACAACTCCAGAATCAACAGCGTATCCAAGTAGGTCTTGCCGGTGGCACGACAGAGGAAAAATTGAGTTCTTGTTGACAAGAAGTACTTGAGTACCTGCTCACAGATGGCGCTGTTGTGTACACCCCCACCTGTATAGCGATCGCTGGCGTATCCCGACCTTAGATTTCTGTCGGGCAACGGAGTTGACAGCTACATGATCATCGGGTAAGATTAATATTGAAAATTGCTTCATCACTGAACTTTTTTCAGTATATGGACTTTGAGCATCTTCGCTCATATACTGGATGGAAATCATCCAGAGTGTTCTACAAACACTATGCTAAGCAAGTCCATGAACTGAAGCATTATGTGGTGGCGGCATGTAGTGTATTAAAATCTGTCGTCTAGTACTGCGATGAACAGTCAATTGACTGGGACTATCAATTAGGGTGAAAAGGTGTTGACACTTCCGGTGTGATACCTTTTAAGTGAGTCTGTTCAAAATCTCAGGTGTGGAATTATACAGATAACACGTGCCGTGTGTACGTAGTACACAGTGTTGATAGTATACAACAATTACAGAAATGAATGTAAAGAGAGTTCTATATGAGAAAGTGATTGTACCAACTGTGATGTATGGATCGGAGTTGTGGGGAATGAAAGTGATGGAGAGACAGAAATTGAATGTGTTTGAGATGAAGTGTCTGAGGAGTATGGCTGGTGTATCTCGAGTAGATAGGGTTAGGAACGAAGTGGTGAGGGTGAGAACGGGTGTAAGAAATGAGTTAGCGGCTAGAGTGGATATGAATGTGTTGAGGTGGTTTGGCCATGTTGAGAGAATGGAAAATGGCTGTCTGCTAAAGAAGGTGATGAATGCAAGAGTTGATGGGAGAAGTACAAGAGGAAGGCCAAGGTTTGGGTGGATGGATGGTGTGAAGAAAGCTCTGGGTGATAGGAGGATAGATGTGAGAGAGGCAAGAGAGCGTGCTAGAAATAGGAATGAATGGCGAGCGATTGTGACGCAGTTCCAGTAGGCCCTGCTGCTTCCTCCGGTGCCTTAGATGACCGCGGAGGTATCAGCAGTAGGGGACTCAGCAGTATGAAGCTTCATCTGTGGTGGATAATGTGGGAGGTTGGGCTGTGGCACCCTAGCAGTACCAGGTGAACTCGGCTGAGTCCCTGGTTAGGCTGGAGGAACGTAGAGAGTAGAGATCCCCTTTTTGTTTTGTTTCTTGTTGTCGGCTACCCCCCAAAATTGGGGGAAGTGCCTTTGGTATATGTATGTATAAAGAAAAATTTATTAAAATTTTCCCGTTTTAGAGTGGCACTCATCATTTCTGGAAAAATATTTTCTGTACATGTTGCACGTATAATTCCTTTAACATGTTACATTCGTTTCACTCGTTATTCCATTTAGTCATTTATTCAAAATAAATGTCTATTAGAATGTAATTGCGTCCTTTCTCGCTCTGCAATTTGCACATTAAAGATGCCAGAATTCCTTTACTTACTTATTTATGTAAACCTCATATCATTGTATGCTTACAAACAATGGATATAGTTGACACTGATATTGTTCCGACAATATATTATACAAACCGTGAGACAGTTTGCATATCTGGTGGATACTTATGTTTGTTCATACAATATATGCTAACCTTGAGGCCCCTTTTCTACTGTCTAGTATGACTCTTTCCTGTATGGGGCAGGAAGCACTAACATTGTCTAAGATTAGTGGTAATGACGGATAACGGTAACGTCATTTGTCTCAATGGTCCAGATGACCATAGAAAAATTGTCCCAAGGTTAAGGCACCGATGAAAATCCACAGATACAGTACTTTCTAGTAATTCTCTGGTAAACTTCCATCAGGACGACATGGCTTGAGCCCAAAAAACGGATTTTGAGCGAAGTGAAAAATCTATTTTTGGGTGAGATAGCCATGTCGTCCTGATGAACCCACCCTCCTTTTCTATAGAAAAAGCCTTCGCAGAATCCCTCCCGAAACTACTAAATCTGTAGCACCATGCTCAATGCTACAAGGAATGACCGCCATCTTGGATATGGCGCCATCTTGATACTCAGTAGTAGTATGGGAAATAGGGTAACCTTGATAACGGCTCTCCTTTCAAAATTGCCACTCTTCCCCCTCAAAGCGAAAACGCTATTCTGGGTGAAGATCGCTATGTGTCATATCAAGATATACGTCCCCTGATTTATGCGATATCCTTAAGAGAATCTTAAGGATATTCGCCCCAGGAGTTAGAATTCTGGAGACCTAAAGGTAAATTCTCTGGGAATATCACTGTAGTTCATATATCCCTTGGAAGCTACTATTAGGAACCTTCCATCAGGACGACATGGCTATCTCACCCAAAAATAGATTTTTCCCTTCACTCAAAATCTGTCTTATTAGATACCAACCTAAAAGTGATCCTTTCCGGAATGCACACGTGGCACTGAAAACCCCCTTCTGTCTCTGAATATTAGCTATTGTTTCTGCATTAAGGACGACCTGAATTATTCCTTCTCTATTGTCCGTGGACATGCAGCTATAAGGATTCATTCTGGAAAATATTTTCAAAATATTAAAAAACAGACACAGGTGGTTTGATAACTTCTGATTTTGTTCATCTAGGAAGAACATGTGTCAGAATAGCTATGACAAAGCGTTGCGTAATTTTAAACAGAATTATTACACTAAAACCTACCTGAGATCTAATCCATTTTCTTTCCACAACTTATCCATGATTTTGATCATTTGTAGCGTCAGCATATCTTGACGTAGGTCATCTCCTTCCTTGTATAACAAGTAAATATTTTTCCCGTGAGTGTCTCCATTCTCAAATACTAACCACAATGGTGCCATCTTACTGTCTTTGAATTTACATTCGTCGTGCCTACAAAGATGACAGCTGTCACAATAATATCCAAATACTAATGACCTATATCACAAATTTAACATAAAGCTACCAACACAGGACAAATTCAGACTACTTCAGGTGTTCTAAGACAAAAAAAGATATGAAAGCCCATTAGTCACATTTCCTTCTAAGAAATTTTAAATTTTAAAGATCATCTGGACAATTGTTTATCAAAAGCATTATTGATATATAGTATTTAATTCCAAAAGACAAAATTAATATAAAACTATAAAACCAGTACAGGAAGAGAACATGAGTATTATAGTATAAGAATCATGAAGGCAACAAATGAGACACTGAATTAAGGATCTGTTGTGATAAAATTAAAAACACTTTACTTACTTTATCTTGTTTACTCTGTACATTGGATCAATTGGATTCAAAAAGTGGGAAAGTGCCGCATTTATCTTCGGCTCCTTCATGTGGTCTCTCATACATTTTTCAGCACGATCTCTAACAGATCTATTTTCCCTGACAATTTCTCGCACCTCTGAAAAAGTTATTGATTATTTAATTATGAATGTTATTACTAAAAATCATGTTTTGATAAAAAACAACCAAGTGTGTGTAATATAGACCAAAATTCTTTCTGTTGCCCAGACTGTTTTAAAATACATTGGAAGTAATACGTAACTTGTTTGTAATGTCCCTTTAGACTCCGCTAGAATCTTCTCTCCTTACTAATTATTTTTGCTCAAATTTTTTCCCCTACCCACCTAACATTATCCCATCTTTGTGATGAGACATGTTATAAATGTCAACTATTCATTTAAATTACTTTAAAAATTTATATCCTGTTCAACATCTTTTCCCTAGTATAGAGACTTTGTGCTCTGGTTCACAAGCCATCAAGCTGTAAAATCTTTTATCTGAAAACTGACCTGCTTCCAACACTTTATTTTGTGATAGGAAGAACCTTGATTTAAACTATAATTTAAACTATACCAACTGTTTAATCCCACATACTTCCAAGAGAATAGGAAAGAATCTCCATGAATTCCTTAAAAGGAGTCATACTGACCTCAATTTATTTTCAAGATTCTGTCTATCATACACCACTATTTTGTCTCCCGGAGCATTACTTGATTTTATTTATAGAAAACAGTATTCCACTTTTGGCGCCCTTGATTTGCCCTCTCCATTTGGATCCTATTCATGATTATGACCTGGACTCTTCATGCCCTAGACGAAGTTCCAAACTTAGAAAAATGGTTCACCATGAATGCAGGAAAAATTAGTGTCACCAAGTTCTATTAGGGAACTCTTTATCTATCCCAGTAACTATATCTCTTTCAGCCAGACTCTTGATTTTGTTAAATACTGTTCATCATCAAATACCTAAATGGTTTGTTAGCATAACCAAATATTTTTGTAGAAACCTTAAATAATCTTGTAAAATCTTAATGTCCCATCATTAATCACAAATGTATTTGTTTCATTAATAATGAGAAAGACCGTTACTAGTTTTTGGTCATAGATTTTTGTTGTACAAGAGGAAGGCCAAGGTATGGGTGGATGGATGGTGTGAAGAAAGCTCTGGGTGATAGGAGGATAGATGTGAGAGAGGCAAGAGAGCGTGCTAGAAATAGGAATGAATGGCGAGCGATTGTGACGCAGTTCCGGTAGGCCCTGCTGCTTCCTCCGGTGCCTTAGATGACCGCGGAGGTAGCAGCAGTATGAAGCTTCATCTGTGGTGGAAATGTGGGAGGTTAGGCTGTGGCACCCTAGCAGTACCAGCTGAACTCGGCTGAGTCCCTGGTTAGGCTGGAGGAACGTAGAGAGTAGAGGTCCCCTTTTTTGTTTTGTTTCTTGTTGATGTCGGCTACCCCCCAAAATTGGGGGAAGTGCCTTTGGTATATGTATGTATGTATGTTTACAGTACTTGACTCTACCTGTGGGCCATTCACTCGGAAGCTTATTGAATAAACCAAGTCAATCTTCTTTAATTTTTTGGTACAGTATTGTTTTACCTCTCAGGGTAACAATACTTGAATTTCAGTTTGCAAGAGGCATCTACATTCATAATCATTGCCACTGCCTGTTCATATTTAAGTGAATTTCTATATTTATTTCCATGAAGAATGAGAAAAAAAAATCTGGTACCGATTCCTTCCTTTTACAAAGACTTAATTGGGGAGATACAAAACTGTTATATTTCATTTATAGTTATCCCAAAATGAATCATCTGGATATGAAATAACAGTATTGGATGGACCAAGAATCCATTGGGTTGAGCCTTCACTTTCCTTGATATTCTCAGAGAACTCAAAATCTCATTTATTTCTATGATGGAATATTAAGATAGTCAATCTCAGAGCAAAAATTCATAAAAAAAAAAAGACAAATAATTTACCTAAAGCCAGATAGATTATTAATCATAACCAAATAGTGATTCTCGGTTGCACCTTACCACTATAATATAGTCATAATTTTAAGGATTATTCTCTACTGATAAATGAAAATCTGCCCCAGATTTCTTCACCAATGAACTGATCTTGACATAAAAACAGTTCACTCAAAGGTCTTACCTTTAAACTTGTTAAGGGCACCCAGCTGCCTTAGTAAAATCTTCATGTGTTCCACCGAGCCTCGGCAATATGCTTCTAAAATGAGTCCAAACCTAATTGAAACGGCTGGCATGTGCATTTCAGATCTGAAAACCAGTAATAGTAAGACTAAATCGATATAATTTACCCTAACTAAATACAAATATAAAATAATACAAGTAATGTTTTCTCAAATAAGATTCAAGCTGTAATTAAAGTATAAAATCACTATGACATTATAAAGAATATAGTATATGCAATCAATATTCCTCAGATTTCACAAAATATTTCATTTAAAGTTTTGAGAATTGATATAATATGATATTTTAATTATAAAATAAATTTTTTAATATACTTACCCGGTGAATATATAATAGCTGCAACTCTGCGGCTCGACAGAAAACATACTAAAAAACTCGCGAGCGATCGCTATGAAGGTTGCGGGTGTGCCCACCAGCGCCAACTGTCGGCCAGATACCACTCTTGTATGTAAACAAAACCTTCAATTCCTCTCGTCCCGCTGTGTCTCTATTGGGGAGGAAGGGAGGGTCATTTAATTTATATATTCACCGGGTAAGTATATTCAAAAATTTATTTTATAATTAAAATATCATTTTTAAATATTTAACTTAGCCGGTGAATATATAATAGCTGATTCACACCCAAGGAGGTGGGTAGAGACCAGAGTTAATTATGTTTACAGCGTATAAGCTAAGAGTTTTTTCATTTTGGCAGTTATCAATATAACAAAACCAAAATAAATAGGTACCTGGTGAAGAAGTTGACTTAGACGATTACTCTGCCTTGTAAGTCTGTCTTCCTCACGGAGCCCAGCGATCCTCTTAAGATGCTGACAGACTTCCAGGAGCTGAAGTATCAAGGGCTGCAACCCATACAACAGGACCTCATCAAACCCCTAATCTGGGCGCTCTCAAGAAATGACTTTGACCACCCGCCAAATCAATCAGGATGCGAAAGGCTTCTTAGCCTTCCGAACAACCCATAAAACCATATTAAAAACATTTCAAGAGACAGATTAAAAGGATATTGGAATTAGGGAAGTGTAGTGGTAGAACCCTCACCCACTACTGCACTCGCTGCAACGAATGGACCCAGTGTGTAGCAGTCCTCGTAAAGAGTCTGGACATTTTTTAAGTAAAATGACGCGAACACTGACTTGTTTCTCCAAAAAGTCGCGTCCATAATACTTTGCAGAGATTTATTTTGCTTGAAGGCCACGGAGGTTGCTATATCTCTAACTTCGTGCGTCTTAACCTTAAGCAAACATCGGTCTTTCTCATTCAAGTGAGAATGAGCTTCTCGTATTAAAAAAATCTGATAAAATATGACAAAGAATTCTTTGACATAGGCAATGAAGGTTTCTTAACTGAGCACCATAATGCCTCAGATTTCCCTCGTAATGACTTAGTACGAGCTAAATCGAACTTAAGAGCTCTAACAGGACATAATACTCTTTCCAGTTCGTTGCCTACGATCTCTGATAAGCAAGGAATATCAAAAGATTTAGGCCAAGGACGAGAAGGCAGTTCATTCTTGGCCAGGAAACCAAGTTGAAGTGAACAAGTGGCTTTTTTCTGTAGAAAAGCCGATGTTCTTACTGAAGGCATGAAGTTCACTGACCCTTTTAGCCGAAGCCAAGCACACTAGGAAAAGTGTCTTGAGGGTGAGATCCTTCAGGGAGGCTGAATGTAATGGCTCAAACCTGTCTGACATGAGGAACCTTAGGACCACGTCTAAGTTCCATCCAGGAGTTGCCAAACGACGTTCCTTAGAGGTCTCGAAAGACTTAAGGAGATCTTGGAGATCTTTATTGTTGGAAAGATCTAAGCCTCTATGTCGAAAGACTAAAGCCAACATGCTCCTGTAGCCCTTAATCGTGGGAGCTGAAAGGGAGCGAACCTTTCTCAGATGTAAAAGAAAATCTGCGATTTGGACTACAGAGGTACTGGACGAGGACACAGATGCTGACTTGCACCAGTCTCGAAAGACTTCCCACTTCGACTGGTATACTCTAATGGTAGAAGCTCTCCTAGCTCTTGCAATCGCACTGACTGCCTCCTTCGAAAAACCTCTAGCTCTTGAGAGTCTTTCGATAGTGTGAAGGAAGTCAGACGAAGAGCGGGGAGGCTTTAATGGACATTCTTTACGTGGGGCTGACGTAACAGATCTACCCTTAGAGGAAGACTTCTTGGAAAGTCTACCAGCCATTGAAGTACCTCGGTGAACCACTCTCTCGCGGGCCAGAGGGTAGCAACCAACGTCAACCTTGTCCCTCCGTGAGAGGCGAACTTCTGCAGTACCTTGTTGACTATCTTGAATGGTGGGAATGCATATAAGTCCATAAATGACCAATCCAGTAGAAACGCGTCTATGTAGATTGCTTCTGTATCTAGGACTGGAGAGCAAAAGATTGGTAACCTTTTGGTCAACGAAGAGGCAAAGAGGTCTATGGTTGGTTGACCCCAAGAAGCCCAAAGACTCTTGCCCACGTCCTTGTGGAGGGTCCATTCCGTGGGTATCACCTGACCCCTCCGACTGAGACAGTCTGCCAAGACGTTCAAGTCCTCCTGGATGAATCTCGTCAACAGGGAGATGCCTCGAATTCTAGACCATAAGAGAAGGTCCCTTGCGATCTCGAGCAGCGTGAAGGAGTGTGTGCCTCCTTGCTTGGAGATGTACGCCAAAGTTGTGGTGTTGTCTGAGTTGACCTCTACCACTTAGTTTCGAAGACGCTTCCTAATATCATCAAGGCCAAGTGGACTGCTAATAGCTCCTTGCCGTTGATGTGCATGCTCTTCTGACTTGAGGTCCACAGACCCGCGCATTCCCGACCGTCCAGGGTCGCACCCAACCCAAACCCGACGTGTCTGAGAACAACAAGTGGTTTGGGTTCTTGACTGCTAGGGATAGTCCCTCTCTCAGACTGATATTGCTGTCCCACCATTTCAGGCATGCCTTTATTGGTTCGGAGACTGGGAATGATACCGTCTCCAATGTCTTGTCCTAGTTCCAGTGAGAGGCTAGATGGAACCGGAGAGGCAGAAGGGGTAGTCTCCCTAGCGAGACAAACTGCTCCAGGGATGAGAGAGTCCCTACGAGACTGTTCCAACTCCTGACTGAATAAACGTTTTCTTTTCAGCATTAGTTGGACTTCGAGCAGGGCTTGACTGCGAATCTCCATCCCCAAAAATAGAATAATCTGGGATGGGATCAGTTGGGACTTTTAGGTTGACCACAAGTCCCAACTCCCTGGCCAGACTCAACGTCCAATGTAGATCCTGCAGACAGCGAAGGCTGGACGATGCTCTGAGAAGCCAGTCGTCCAAGTACAGGGAGGCTCGGATCCCCGATAGCTCGAAACTGGTACCCCACATTCCTGTAAACAAACCTCAGAAACGGTTGGGAATCCGGGTGTATAGGAATGTGGAAGTATGCCTCCTGAAGGTCGAGAGAGACCATCCAGTCGCCTTCCATAAATGCTGTCAAGACAGCCTGGTAGACTTCATCGTGAAGTTTGTCTTGACAATGAACACATTGAGCGCACTTGCCTCTTACGTACTCCTGCAGTGAACATGGCTGCCAAATCATGGAGCCATCCCTGAGGGACTTGTTCCTGCAGAGAACGTGGCTGTCAGATCATTGGAGCCATCCCTGAAAGCCTTGTTTATGCATGACATAATTGTACAGCAAAACTTCAAAGGCTCGAAAACAGCTGTGAAGTTGACCTGTAAAATCTTGGAGCGTCTCCTGGCCAGGCGCCAGGGAGAGTCTATGAGGTTTGAGAAGTCTATCTGGGCAGAGGCAGGAACTCCCAAGCCGAGAACTTCTCTCGTGTCATATCAGACTCTCGCTCAAGGTTTCCAAGTTAGGACCGCCTACTCTCAGGAAAGGTCGCATATAAACAAATCATTAAAATTTATTTTTATGTTTATTATAAATGGAAAGTTAATCGAAGAGGCCTAATAAAGGCGGTGAAATATAAAATATATAGAGGAAAATCTATAATTAATTTATAACGTGATAAGATAATTGCTAAAAGCCTAAACACACTTCCGTCTAAGGGAAGGGTCGGCCATTTAAAAGTCAAAGAAAGTCCATACTCTCTTTGCATCAAAAATTAAATCTATCCAAAAACGAGTTCAAGATTTAAGATGAAGATAAAACACCTGCACTGCGAAAGCTCAAACCAAAATGAAGTACTTCACCAAATATGTTGAGAAAACTCCAGGTTCTACAGCGAGTATTGATACGTCTTGTCGTCAACGTCGACAGAGAAGAATTGAAGGTTTTGTTTACATACAAGAGTGGTATCTGGCCGACAGTTGGCGCTGGTGGGCACACCCGCAACCTTCATAGCGATCGCTTGCGAGTTTTTTAGTATGTTTTCTGTCAAGCCGCAGAGTTGCAGCTATTATATATTCACCGGCTAAGTTAAATATTTAAAATATAATGCCTCTTACAACATTAAACTAACAATACCTTAGATGCCAAAAGAAGAAATGTCCAATGCGCATATTTCTAAGCGCTCTGTTTAGAAGAAACTCAACCAGATGGCAATGTAAATAATTTTCATGCTTCAAGGCTTGAACTAGTTGAAGTAGGTACAGTAATAGGTCATCATCACTAGAAAATAAAATAAAGGAATTGATTCACATCATGAATTATTATATAGGGTACAACAAATTGGGTGCTATTGTTTCTAATCCATCTGAATACAGTACTAATTTGTGGTACTATAGTTCTACACTCTCTCCTTATAAGTTTACTTTAAAAAATATTTATGAAACTCATTCCTTTCATATAAGTTATTTATATTTGCTAT
>NC_090725.1:303916695-303984195 GCF_036898095.1 Palaemon carinicauda | reverse complement strand
TGCCCAAGTGTACCATCAAGTAAGAACTTTAACCTAAGACAGTGGAAGACCATGGTACATAGACTATGGCAATACCCAAGACTAGTGAACAATGGCTTGATTTTGAAGTGTCCGCCTAGAACAGCTGCTTAGCATAGTTAAGGAGCCTCTTCTACCCTTACCAAGTGGATAGTAATCACTGAACAGTTACAGTGCAGTAGTTAACCTATTGAGTGAATAAGAATTTTTCTGTTACTGTATTTTAGTCTTGTCAGGTGTATGAGGAAACATGAAAATGTGGAAAGAATAGACCAGACTATTCAGTGTAGGTGTAGGCAAAGGATAATTGAGAAGTAACCAGAGAAATAATTCAATGTAGTTCTATCTGGCCAGTCAAAAGGACCCAAACCTCTCTAGCAGTAGTATCTCAAATGGGTGGCTGGTGCCTTGGCCAACCTACTAACTCTGTAAAGGCTTGTTCTAGAACAATTGCATATGTAACATATAAAGGCAAGCCTTTATTTCCTGCCCTACCTAAAATTTTAATAGCAACAATGTAGATAAATTTCACCATTATAAGTTGGTCGTATTCACTCACAATTAAAATCTTCTTGATATTACTTTACAATGTACATAAAAAAGCAACATAGGTATAAATTTCAACCCAATCATTTACTGTTGCATCTAAAAGCTAATTATTCTCTGTCAATATTTTACCGATAGATTAATCTACAGTAATTATTTTACTTCTAATGTATTGTTGGTTCACTAATTAAACAGGGACATTAACTTCTTAAGGAAAATTTACAGGGAAATGTGTCCTAAATTATGTATTCCCACAAACAAGATTAGGAACTATAATGACATTATTCAGATAAATTATCAATTGGCTAGCCATTCCTTGCAGATTATGGATAAAAAAATATCTTCAGACCTTTAAAAAAAAAAAAAATAAATAAAAAAAAAAAACGGACAGAAGGAATCAATTTCCTCAATGGCTATCAGAACATATATAATGAACAATCAGCATTAGTGCCATTATCTTACCTAAGATGAACAAGGCAGTCAATGGCATAGCTTCTAACAGAAGGTTCAGCATATGCATAATCTAAAAGCTCTAATGCATTCTCAGGAGGAAGTCTTGGCCATTCTTTTAATAATGCTATCATTTCTGCAACCTGGAAAAAAAAATTAGGTATTTAGACAAAAAATTCCGACAAGCATCAAAGGCAACTAATCTTTACTTTTTGTTTCATATATAATTTGTTTTGGATTACAGTTATTCTTCCTCATCATACATACATATAACAAGTCACTTCCCCCAATTTTAGGGGGTACCCGACTTCAAACAAATGAAACAAAAAAAGGGGACGTCTCCTCTCTATGTTCCTCCCAGCCTGACAAGGGACTCAACCGAATTTGGCTGGTACTGCTAGGGTGGCACAGCCCAACCTCCCACATTATCCACCACAGATGAAGCTTCATAATGCTGAATCCCCTACTGCTGCTACCTTCAAGTCATCCAAGGCCCCAGAGGACGCAGCAAGGCCTACCGGAACTGCGTCACAATCGCTCGCCATTCATTCCTATTTCTAGCATGCTCTCTTGCCTCTCTCACATCTATCCTCCTATCACCCAGAGCTTCCTTCACTCCATCCATCCACCCAAACCTTGGCCTTCCTCTTGTACTTCTCCCATCAACTCTTGCATTCATCACCTTCTTTAGTAGACAGCCATTTTCCTTTCTCTCAACATGGCCAAACCACCTCAACACATTCATATCCACTCTAGCTGCTAACTCATTTCTTACACCAGTTCTCACCCTCACTACTTCACTCTTAACCCTGTCTACTCGAGATACCCCAGCCATACTCCTTAGACACTTCATCTCAAACACATTCAATTTTTGTCTCTCCGTCACTTTCATTCCCCACAACTCGGATCCATACATCATAGTTGGTACAATCACTTTCTCATACAGAACTCTCTTTACATTCATGCCCAACCCTCTATTTTTTACTACTCTCTTAACTGCCCCCCAAACACTTTGCATCCTTCATTCACTCTCTGATGTACATCTGCTTCCACTCCTCCATTTGCCTCAACAACAGACCCCAAGTACTTAAACTGATCCACCTCCTCAAGTAACTCTCCATTCAACCTTTCACCACCTTCCCTTCTCGTACATCTCATAACCTTACTCTTACCCACATTAACTCTCAACTTCCTTCTCTCACACACTCTTCCAAATTCTGTCACTAATCGGCCAAGCTTCTCTTCGGTGTCTGCAACCAGTACAGTATCATCCGCAAACAACAACTGATTTACCTCCCATTCATGGTCATTCTCGTCTACCAGTTTTAATCCTCATCCAAGCACTCGAGCATTCACCTCTCACCACTCCATCAACATACAAGTTAAACAACCACGGCGACATCACACATCCCTGTCTCAGCCCCACTCTCACCGGAAACCAATCACTCACTTCATTTCCTATCCTAACACATGCTTTACTACCTTTGTAGAAACTTTTCACTGCTTGCAACAACCCTCCACCAACTCCATATAACCTCATCACATTCCACATTGCATCCCTATCAACTCTATCATATGCTTTTTCCAGATCCATAAACGCAACATACACCTCCTTACCTTTTGCTAAATATTTCTCGCATATCTGCCTTACTGTAAAAATCTGATTCATACAACCCCTACCTCTTCTAAAACCACCCTGTACTTCTAAGATTGCATTCTCTGTTTTATCCTTGATCCTATTAATCATTACTCTACCATACACTTTTCCAACTACGCTTAACAAACTAATACCTCTTGAATTACAACACGCATGCACACCTCCCTTACCCTTATATAGTGGTACAATACATGCACAAACCCAATCTACTGGTACCATTGATAACACAAAACACATATTGAACAATCTCACCAACCATTCAAGTACAGTCACACCCCCTTCCTTCAACATCTCAGCTCTCACACCATCCATACCAGACGCTTTTCCTAATCTCGTTTCATCTAGCGCTCTCCTCACTTCATCTATTGTAATCTCTCTCTCATTCTCATCTCCCATCACAGGCACCTCAACACCTGGAACAGCAATTATATCTGCCTCCCTATTATCCTCAACATTCAGTAAACTTTCAAAATATTCCGCCCATCTTTTCCTTGCCTCCTCTCCTTTTAACAACCTCCCATTTCCATCTTTCACTGTCTCTTCAATTCTTGAGCCAGCCTTCCTTACTCTCTTCACTTCTTTCCAAAACAACTTCTTATTCTCTTCATATGAATGACCCAATCCCTGACCCCACCTCAGGTCAGCTGCCCTCTTTGCCTCACGTACCTTGCGCTTTACTTCCACATTTTTCTCTTTATATTTTTCATACTTCTCTATACTATTACTCCGCAGCCATTCTTCAAAAGACCTCTTTTTCTCTTCCACTTTTACTTTCACTCCTTCATTCCACCATTCACTGCCCTTCCTCATGCTGCCTCCAACAACCTTCTTGCCACACACATCACTTGCAATCCCAATAAAATTTTCTTTTACTAACTTCCACTCCTCTAAATT
This sequence comes from Palaemon carinicauda, assembly GCF_036898095.1. NCBI lineage: Eukaryota > Metazoa > Arthropoda > Malacostraca > Decapoda > Palaemonidae > Palaemon > Palaemon carinicauda. The sequence goes on along the minus strand of NC_090725.1, from coordinate 303,980,630 downwards.
ACCAGTTTCTCTTACTTTCACTTCATCATATGCCATTTTCAACTTTTCTTGATATTTACTTTTTACCGCCAGTTTTATTAGCTCTTCAACCCTCACTACCTCCCTTTTACATCCACCTATTCTATTCCCCCACTCTTTTGCTACAACTAATTTTCCTTCCACCAAAAAATGATCAGACATACCGTTAGCCATACCTCTAAACACGTGCACATCTTTCAATCTTCCAAACATTCTTTTAGTTATCAACGCCCTTTCTACCGCTCTTCCATTTGCTGCTCTTACCCATGTATACTTGTTTTTATCTTTCTTTTTGAAAAAGCTAAACTTGTCACCATCTCTTGCTCAACACACATATCTACCAATCTTTCACCACTCATTTTCACCTGGTACGACATACTTCCCAATGACACCTTCTACCTCTGCAGTGCCCACTCTAGCTTTTAAGTCACCCATGACTTCCTCATATAAACGCTATTATTTCGTGTCACAATATACTGTAAAATATGTAAAATGCAGTCATAAAAATAAAAAGAGAGCTCTCAAAAACATTCTAAATTAACTAACCTCTGCTTTATTATCCCATTCAACACACTGCAACAACTTGGGTAGTACGTGAGGGACTTGTTCGCGACACACGTTACGCAACGACCACAGCATCTTCCTTTCTTGTTCGTGAAGTTCCGTCAGGGGATCGCGATCAGCAATTTGTCTGACTTCTTCCATCATGCCTGGAGTTGCTACAGGCTGCTAAAAGAACAAAACACTTGAGCTCAGATTATAGCCCTAAACTACAATCTCAAACTAAAGTTAACATAATGTGCTAAAACTACTCTTAGCAAGTAGGGTAATAGATTTATGAATTTGGGCTATATAGCCTGGCCTTTGGCCTGTGAGGTTATTCAACGCTAAGTTTAACAGGGGGGAAACACTGCTTACACGGAAATAAAAGTTAGAGGAGGTCGGATGGCAAGATAGATGAAAGGAAGCAGGAACAGAGGTAAAGTGAAAGGACATATAGCAAGAGCACCTAAGGATTTCCCTATCTCATCTAAAACTTCTCTTGGGAGCATTCAGGGCAAATGCAGTAGACACCCTCTAACCTGGCACTCAAATAAGTGGAACTCTCAAGCAACCAGCACCCGGAAAAATGATAAAAAAATAAAAAGAATAATTTTGGCTACAATTTGGCAGCTGAGCATTTGGTATTGTAATTAGCCTTAGACATATGCTGTAGCACTATCTGGTCATAACAGTTTCTTACATGATATCTTGGTCATTGTAAATGAAAAAGAATTCATGATAGAAAAGTCTTTAAGGAAAAAGTGGCCCTTGATATGAAATAAAATAAAAATCATTCGGTGCATATATCCATTTTCACTAGTAGGCTAAACTCACTAAATGGTAATCTCTTTCATCAGCTGATTGCTAGTTTTAGTAAATCATGTACAGTAATGTTTATCTAGTTGTGATTATGCTTCTTCATAGTAATTTTGTACTTATTTCTTTTCATTAATTTCAGGCACATTTTAACAAAAAAACAACTAACGAGTTTTTGCTCCCACTGTTTTTCATCATTCAACACCTATCAAGAACATGCATACTTATTTGTAAAGAGAACAAAAACTGTATCTGTAACATCAATTCCTAACTTAGTCAAAACCTCTGGAAAGAAACGATGAAATCTTAATAATAAAATTCCAGCTTTTGTCTTGAAGTCTTAGCTAACTTTTAAGTCTCTTGACATCATTAGTCAGCGAAGAGGAAGGCGGGCATACATATGAACATCAAGAGTATAAAATTGACAAATTTGTCTTACTTTTGAACCTCCTCGTATGATCATGTCGCTGACTCACTCTAATGGAGGTGGGTCAGTGAACGAAAGAGATAGTAAATTTCAAGTCCTAAATAATAAACTTAATAACCTACACTAAGTTTCTGGTCATGTACCTTGGTAAAAACTGTGTTACAATGTAAAGTTAATTAAAACTTGAATCTCCAGATTTTGCTCAAAGGTATTTTTTTACCTAATTAAGTAATGAACCTGTAAAGTACAGTATTGTACTTTATGTGGAACTTTATTAATGCAAGTATTTGGTTTTTATAAAAGGATACCTGGTATTAAGTACTTTTTTTAGTTCAGTATGTGTATAGGGAATGCATGACACTTTACAGGGAGAAAATCCAACATATGCCAGGACTCTTGAAACCAATCAATGATTTAGGGAGAAGTATTACTGTACTAAATCAATTTCTGTATTTTTAATATATTGTGAGGTAACTAAGGTAAAATAATACCATGTCTTATAAGCCATATATTCTAAATATCTGGCCATCCATCCATCCAGAAAATACCTAAGATGTCTTCTCTAAAGAAATTTCTTACCTCATCTGTTGAAGAAATCTCTTTGGCAAAAGATATTATTTTATCTTTTGCTGGGAAAACAATAGAAGAACTTTGCTGATATCTTGTAAATGAGATGGTCAAGGTCACAGCCTGTTCATGGTCAGGATTACTGACAAGTGTGCCCAAGGAATTGGGCATTTCAACATCGCCTTCATAAACCTTCCAAGCGTAGAGAGTCATCGATCCTCCTTTTAGCTGGTTTCTATAATCGTACACTGCTGTGTTGACCCATGCCATGGGATTTTTGAATAAATCCTGAAATGGAACAAGCCAAGAGTTATGATAGATTCTATAATAATAAAAAATACAAATGCAAAATTATTTAAACCCTTTGCTAAGATGACGTTCACTGAACGTGAAAACATGCCAGATACTACACGTTGACATACTGATTACGTCATTTGGAAATATAAACCATAAGGAAGTTAAAATAACTTGTATATCCTACAAGAGTAAAGCACATGGTCTTACAAAACAGCTATGATATTTCACTAAAAAAAAGCAACTCCCCTCCTTGATATTAGTCCCCCCTCCTTTTTTTCAGCCAACCAACAAAGACTTTTCCATGTTGCAGCCCTTGGGCTTATAGTATCCTGCTTTTCCAACTAGGGTTGTAGCTTAGCATGTAATAATAATAATAATAATAATAATAATAATAATAATAATAATAATAATAATAATATTCCTGATTGTGTGAGGGCTACTACAGTATAGTATGTTTTTATGTTGCCAAGCATAATCACACCACTCTCTTTAACCAGTGGTGACATTCCCTATGTGAGGCATTACTCTAATCCCCAAGACACCCAAGCCTAGACATAGCAATACTCACATCTCACCCCCCCCCCCCACCAACTGAGCCACTTGCAATTCTAGTCTCTATTCATGTTTACATAAGGTGTATACAAGCGTATTTAAATGTTGAGATACTGTTCAAATCACATAGAAAGCATTCTAAAGTGAGACATAGCTGTCACTCTCCACCCAGCCCTTACCACTTCCCCTCTGACTCCCACTCACGACGTCACCCAACGCACCAGCCATGCAAGTTGTTGAAAGCTCTATTTGATCGAATTCCATCACAAACTTATATCTAAAATCACACCAAATCATCTTCATTTGCAACTGTTCTTATTCTTTCAATATAATAAAGTAGTTAAATTTTACCAGTCACATTGCAAGTCTCACAAAGGAGTAATTTAAAGGATTAGTATTTAGGTGAATATTGAACAAGGCAAATTTAAAGAAACATCAACCAGATGAAGAAAAAGGTTATGAAATGTAAATATCAGAAAGGAATGAAGTTGCTTTAATAGTAACTACTACTTTCATTTTTAATGAATATTGCTTATCTGATATACTCACCTGTTTGGAGATTGAAGAGCGAGCCTTGGGGACCTTGGAGCTACGACTGACCTCATATATGGCAATACATAAACGAGTGTTCCTTGGGATATTACAAACTCCAATAGCGAAGGTGAGTAACTCATCAACGGTAGCAGACCCTTCTTTAACGCTGACTTCTTGAGTTGTTTTAGTTTCACATAGGGCATTATTTCCATGATATAAGCCGGCTTCAACTACCACCTAATGAAGAGGAAAATAAGTTTCATTATCAATAAAATAAATCTATAACATTTGCTCTTTCCCTACTACAATCAAAACCTCAAAAAATAAAAAAATCAGATGATGTAATGTATCAACAAATACATCATCATTATAATCAAAAGGAAATTACAGTCCTGATGAATTAGTTTTCACAAATCCCAGCACTATAGCCTTGATAAAATGTTATTTTCATTAGTAAAATAAATTTTTGAATATACTTACCCGATAATCATGTAGCTGTCAACTCCGTTGCCCGACAGAATTCTATGGAGGGATACGCCAGCTATCACAATACTAGAAGGGGGTGTACTTACCAGCGCCACCTGTGGCCAGGTACTCAAGTACTTCTTGTTGACACCTCCTCAATTATTCCTCGGTCCCACTGGTTCTCTATGGGGAGGAAGGGAGGGTCAATTAAATCATGATTATCGGGTAAGTATATTCAAAAATTTATTTTACTAATGAAAATAACATTTTTCAATATTAAACTTACCCGATAATCATGTAGCTGATTCACACCCAGGGGGGTGGGTGAAAACCAGTGTACAAGATTAAAGGATAGCTAAGTATCCCATATTTCATATAACAGTTATCTCAAATAACAATGAAATAATAAGTACCTGGTAAGGAAGTCGAATTGAACCGTTACTCTGTCTCTTTTTTAAGTTCGTCTTCCTTACTGAGCGCAGCGTTCCTCTTGGAGGCTGAATCAACCCAAAGGTGCTAAAGTATACAGGGCTGCAACCCATACTAAAGGACCTCATCACAACCTTTAACCTCGGCGCTTCTCAAGAAAGAATTGACCACCCGCCAAATCAACAAGGATGTGGAAGGCTTCTTAGCCGACCGAACAACCCATAAAAAGTATTCAAGAGAAAGGTTAAAAAGTTATGGAATTATGGGAATGTAGTGGCTGAGCCCTCGCCTACTACTGCATTCGTTGCTACGAATGGACCCAGGGTGTAGCAGTACTCGTAAAGAGACTGGACATCTTTGAGATAGAATGATGCGAACACTGACTTGCTTCTCCAATAGGTTGCATCCATAACACTCTGCAGAGAACGGTTTTGTTTGAAGGCCACTGAAGTAGCCACAGCTCTCACTTCATGTGTCCTTACCTTCAGCAAAGCAAGGTCTTCTTCCTTCAGATGAGAATTTGCTTCTCTAATCAGAAGCCTGATGTAGTAAGAAACTGAGTTCTTAGACATTGGTAGAGAAGGCTTCTTGATAGCACACCATAAGGCTTCTGATTGTCCTCGTAATGGTTTTGACCTTCTTAGATAGTACTTAAGAGCTCTAACAGGGCAAAGTACTCTCTCTAGTTCGTTCCCCACCATGTTGGACAGGCTTGGGATCTCGAACGACTTAGGGTAAGGACGGGAAGGAAGCTCGTTTTAGCCAAAAAAACCGAGCCGCAAGGAACATGTAGCCGTTTCAGATGTGAAACCTATGTTCCTGCTGAAGGCGTGGATCTCACTTACTCTTTTACCTGTTGCTAAGCACACGAGGAAAAGAGTTTCTAATGTGAGGTCCTTAAAAGAGGCTGATTGGAACGGTTCAAATCCTGATGACATTAGGAACCTTAGGACCACGTCTAGATTCCAGCCTGGAGTGGACAACCGACGTTCCTTTGAGGTCTCAACAGACCTAAGGAGGTCCTGTAGATCTTTGTTGGAGGAAAGATCCAAGCCTCTGTGGCGGAAAACCGCTGCCAACATACTTCTGTAACCCTTGATCGTAGGAGCTGATAGGGATTTTACGTTCCTTAGATGTAACAGGAAGTCAGCAATCTGGGTTACAGTGGTACTGGTTGAGGAAAACTGCATTGGCCTTGCACCAGCTTCGGAAGACTTCCCATTAAGACTGATAGACTCTGAGAGTGGATGTCGTCCTTGCTCTGGCAATCGTTCTGGCTGCCTCCTTTGAAAAGTCTCTAGTTCTTGAGAGACTTTCGATAGTCTGAAGGCAGTCAGACGAAGAGCGTGGAGGTTTGGGTGTACCTTCTTTACGTGAGGTTGACGCAGAAGGTCCACTCTAGGAGGAAGAGTCCTGGGAACGTCGACCAGTCATTGCAGTACCTCGGTGAACCCTTCTCTCGCGGGTCAGAGGGGAGCAACCAACGTCAACCGTGTCCCTTTGTGAGAGGCGAACTTCTGAAGTACCCTGTTGACAATCTTGAACGGCGGGAATGCATACAGGTTGAGATGGGACCAATCCAGCAGAAAGGCATCCACGCGAACTGCTGCTGGGTCTGGAATCGGAGAACAATACAAGAGGAGCTTCTTGGTCATCGAGGTAGCGAATAGAACTATGGTTGGCTGACCCCACAGGGCCCAAAGTCTGCTGCAAACATTCTTGTGAAGGGTCCAGTCTGTGGGGAAGGCCTGACCCTTACGGCTGAGGCGATCTGCCATGACATTCATATCGCCCTGAATGAGCCTCGTTACCAGCGTGAGTTTTCGATCTTTGACCAAATGAGGAGGTCCCTTGCGAACTTGAACAACTTCCTCGAATGAGTCCCTCTCTGCTTGGAGATGTAAGCCAAGGCTGTGGTGTAGTCGGAGTTCACCTCCACCACCTTGTCAAGCTGGAGGGACTTGAAGTTTATCAAGGCCAGATGAACTGCCAACAACTCCTTGCAATAGATGTGAAGTGTCCTTTGCTCCTGATTCCATGTTCCCGAGCATTCCTGTCCGTCCAGTGTCGCACCCCAGCCCGTGTCCGATGCGTCCGAGAAGAGACGGTGGTCGGGGGTCTGAACAGCCAAAGGTAGACCTTCCTTGAGAAGAATGCTGTTCTTCCACCACGTTAGAGTAGACCTCATCTCTTCGGAAACAGGAACTGAGCCCGTCTCTAGCGTCAAGTCCTTTATCCAGTGAGCAGCTAGATGATACTGAAGGGGGCGGAGGTGGAGTCTCCCTAACTCGATGAACAGGGCCAGCGATGAAAGTGTCCCTGTTAGACTCATCCCCTGCCTGACTAAGCATCGGTTCCTTCTCAGCATGCTCTGGATGCATTCTAGGGCTTGGAAGATCCTTGGGGCCGACGGACAAGTCCGAAAAGCTCGACTCTGAAGATCCATACCCAAGGAAACAATGGTCTGGGATGGAACGAGCTGAGACTCCTCAAAATTGACCAGGAGGCCCAGTTCCTTGGTCAGATCCATAGTCCATTTGAAAATCTCCAGACAGCGACGACTTGTGGGAGCTCTTAAAAGCCAGTCGTCTGACGGAGCCGGACACAAGATCATGATACTGCTGCACAGTCTGTAAACTGTCAATCATGGGCAAGCGAGGAAGTACAGTGACAACCCGAATCTGTCTAGACTATCTGGGTCGTACAGACAACTCCTTAACGGGTTGCTGAGGTTGCCGCACTGCGTCACAACAAGTCCCTTCTGTTGGTTGTTGAACGTCTTCCCCGTGACACATTGACTCCGTAAACAAAAAATCCTCTAACAAGGACTAAGCTTGGACTGCATGTCATGCAACACAGCTCAAGGTCTATGGGAGCAGGTGTGGTAACAGACGGGATTAGCGGCTGAAGTGGAACCATTACCTTCCCTGTAAGCATGTAATGCTTAAATAAAAGTCCATAAGAGGTTATGCAGCTAAAGGCTCCCTCCAAATGACAGAGTCCTCAAGGGAATATCAGAAGGAGGGAGAAAAGAACTTTCTCATCTACAGGGACCTTATCCTAGAAAAGCTAAGTTCTCTGAGTGAGGGTTCACTGGTGTAAAAGCAGCAGACTAGAAGGCAACGTTATGAAACTGCTTGACAGTCTAGTGAGTTGGCAACAACCCAAGATATGTTGAGAAGCATGCGGTAAGGTATGCAGAGCATGATGAATGCAGAGTATGCTGTATGCAGAGCATGCTGTATGTAGAGCATGTTGTATGCAGAGCATGCTGAATGCAGAGCATGCTGTATGCAGAGCATGTTGTATGCAGAGCATGCTGAATGCAGAGCATGCTGAATGCTGAGCATGTAGTAAGCAGAGCCTGCTGTAAGGAAAGCAGAGCGTGTGCATGGCGTTTAACATTCTTAGAAATTCCATGACCAGTGCTAGAGTGCTTTATGCATGCTTGCATGGGGTTTAAAAATCAACATAATGTTTACCTTACATTCATAACTCATGATTCATATTTTTGCCATGGTTTGAAAATGGAGGTAAGGTATGCTGAACAGCAGAGTCAGAACGAGCTGGAACAACAACAGTGGAAGGTGCAGAAAGTTCCTGTTCCTGTGGAATGAGTGGAGCGTGAAGAGACCGAGGTTGCGCAGAACAAGGTAAAGTTCCCGCAAGCAGAGGTGTCTGAGGTGCAGGAACAGGGTGCACGGGTTGAGCTCGGTGCAGCAGCTGAGGAGACTGACTCACAGGTGGAAGAGGTTGTACTTCCACCGAGAGTTGCACCACCGGTGGAGCAGCCAGGGGAGGAGGAGGAAGAGTGGAGTAATCCTCCTGATCCCAAACCGAAGGTTGCCTTAAAGAAGGCTGAGGCTGAACAACACTGGGAACAGCGAACACAGAAAGAGGTTCAACATCGTACGCCTGGCAGAAGGTGCTGCGACTGGGTGCAGCGAGTGCAGGCGGGTTGAGCACAGGCTGAACGGGTGCAGGTGGAGGTGCAACACTCTCAGCCCGACATTCACGCAACAGGTCCGAAAGCTGTGCTTGCATGGACTGTAGTAGAGTCCACAACATCGTACGCCTGGCAGATGGTGCTGCGACTGGGTGCAGCGAGTGCAGGCGGGTTGAGCACAGGCTGAAAGGGTGCAGGTGGAGGTGCAACACTCTCAGCCCGACACTCACGCAACAGGTCCGAAAGCTGTGCTTGCATGGACTGTAGTAGAGTCCACAACATCGTACGCCTGGCAGATGGTGCTGCGACTGGGTGCAGCGAGTGCAGGCGGGTGCAGCACAGGCTGAACGGGTGCAGCCGGTTGGTGCACCACCGGTGCAGGCGGGTGCAGCACAGGCTGAACGGGTGCAGGCGGTTGGTGCACCACCGGTGCAGGAGGAGGAGGAGGTGCAACACTCTCAGCACGACACTCACGCATCAGGTCCGAAAGCTGTGCTGCATGGACTGTAGTAGAGTCCACAACATCGTACGCCTGGCAGGTGGTACTGCGATCAGGCGGAGCGAGCATAGGCGGGGGGGGAGTGTAGGCGCACTCTCAGCCCGACAAAATGATGACTGAGGAGAGTCAGAGCTAACCCAATGACTGCATCCGGGTTGTTGAACTTTACTTCGTACGTCTGGCATAGGTCTGGACTTTACGTTTAAGAGGTCTAGAGACCTGAGACCAGCGTTACTCTGCCTTATTTTCTCCTCTAAATCTCTTCTGCAGACGAGCAAAATAAGGGCTCAATCGTCTGCGGGTGGGAGTGACGGTCTCGGTAAGACACGCCCACAACCACCGAGGATACTTCTGTGCGCCGATCAAGGCCTGCCGAACCCTTTTGCCCTTCGACATTGCTTCTCCCCTGGGCTTGGGAGCTTGCAAGAGGTCCCGGACTGGGAGAATGACTGGCGCGCACAAAAGTACCCTCACGCATAACACTGACATCAATCACTTATCACTTTGATTTCTGTTTGCACTTATTTCACTGAACTCGAAACTTTAAGTGGTTTGTACCTGAAACACGCAATTCTATCCTTCTCAAAAGTTAGTAATTGCGAAAACAGAATTACAATGTAACAGAAAAATCTAATGAAAGAAAATTCAGTGGCTGGAAAGAGACTAAACACTAGATCACTCTAGAAACGTTTAGTTTCTTCCCCTAAAGAGACTAGGGATAAGAGCAAAACGATAACGACGTTACTCGTACGCCTGGCAGGCTTGAGTGAAACGTTTATCCTCTTTCTCCCTCCGTCTCTATCTCTCTCTCTCTCTCTCTCTCTCTCTCTTGACTTAGAACCTGAGAGAAGAGCCCAATCATATATATCGTTAAAACATATTATTGTTAAAGGAAAAAACTGAAATATTTCCCAAAAGTTCCTTATTAGGATCAAAACCATTAAGTTAAGAAAGAATGAACAAAACGCTAGACACGGTTACTCTTACTGCAATGTGAAACCGTGAACATTCTTTCTCTATCGTAACGATAGAGTGCAAGTTGAAACGTTCTGAACGTCAACAACTGCCGAGACAAACAAAACGTTAGTTCAACTTTGAAAAAGTACGAGACTATCAAAGAAATTCTTTCAAAGACCTTAAAATAGCATAATATGTTAACAGGTAAAACCGAAATGACGGACTCACGATAATTAACTTCGGTACCAAGAAAAGACCGCCTACTATTAGGAAGGTCGAATATAAACAAATATAAAAATTAATTTTAATAAGTTTATAATAAAAGGAAGTTAATCGAAGAGGCCTATAAGAGGCGGAGAGATATAAAATAAATCTATAACTTTTGTTAAGCAAAATTAAGAAAGAGAGTCTATACTCTCTTAGACACCAACACTTCCGTCTAAGGGAAGGGTCGGCCATTGAAAGGTGAACGAGAGTTCATACTCTCTTCGTCACCAAAATTAATCAAATTAATTCCAAAAGCTAACTAAGCTAAAATAGAAGTTTCCAGTAAAGCGACAGCCGAAATCAAAGAGAAATACTTCACCAAAGTCGTGAAAATACTCCAAGAACATAAGCGTATCCCAGAACGTCTTGCCGGAAGCACGACAGAGGAATAATTGAGGAGGTGTCAACAAGAAGTACTTGAGTACCTGGCCACAGGTGGCGCTGGTAAGTACACCCCCTTCTAGTATTGTGATAGCTGGCGTATCCCTCCATAGAATTCTGTCGGGCAACGGAGTTGACAGCTACATGATTATCGGGTAAGTTTAATATTGAAAAATAATAAATCTTATGGCATACGACTCATCCTAATCTACGGAGCATATTTTAGAAAAAGAATGATAACAGAATCTTAATAATAAAATGTATTACTTTAATACTTACCTGTGGTTCACTTGGCTTTCTCAGTGAAATTCTTACTTTTCGACGTCTATCATTAAAAATTTAAATAATTTCAACTCCCCCCCCTAGTCTTATTTTGCTCTTAACTCCACTGCGTACTTGTACTTGATGTATTTTCTTCGAAATGTGATGGATTTGTCCTTGAATCATAACCCAAATATTCATCAAATTTCGTAGAAATTAGTTCAGTATTTTTTGCGTAATGTTGTTCACAAAAGAAAAAAAATTAACTAATAAAATATTTGCCATTTATTTAACATTGTGATTATTTCAAAAAGTACTGCTGTGCACTTGTACTTTGATGTGCTTTATCCAAACTGTTACAGATTCATCCTTGGGTCATACCTAACATGACTACTAGGTTTAGTGAAAAGCAGTACAATAGTTTTCAAGTGGCTCGCAAACAAATTAATAAACGACGACAGGGGTGACAACATATCCTTCACAAAATTTTCTATTTAGGCATAGGAAACCTTTTAACAATTAGGTTATGCTATTGATTATTTTATAGATAATTCTAAGAGAGAAAAGTTTTTAACACTAAATAGTAACTGAATGAGAAACTATTCTTATCACTTGAGCTAATAATTCAATGACTAAAAAAATTATGGAAAATCTTTGGAGTATGTATCATCATAGAGGCCATCAAGAGATAGCATATAATAAAAAGCAGTATCAGATCACATCTAGAGTAACTTATTTGGATACCTTCAAAAAATAATCAATTAGATAACTCATCAGACTTGAGTTCTTCCTCTGCATTAGCCTCATTCCTTTTCCTATCCTGGCAAATTCTCTTTAATGAAGAAACAGGCTTTTCCTTTAGTTTACTTCTAGCGGAAAAGTTTGCACGTGCTCTAGGCAAGGGATTCGTTTCAGCAGCAGATTAGTAGTATCTACATTTATGCCGCTAGGAAAAACTCAAGATATGCTAGTGGCCTAGCCTAGGTTCACATTCATTTGAAACGTGATTCAATCATTCTCCCATGATCTTTCCTATTCTACTACAATACCCATACGATATTTCAAGCCATTAATATCCTGGGGTTACAGGGTAGACTACACAAAACTCTGGTCGGTTGGGAGGAGATCCCAGATACTCCTCAGAAAGTAGTTCGAGGTAAGTACTCCGTGTTGGAACAAATAAGTATCAAGTGGTTGATAAGAGCCCTGCTTCACTGAGCGGCAGGATATTAGGATCCAATCTACCAGCTCAGTTTTCTATCTCAGAATTCAGGGATCCTAAGTGCTGACTGGAACACTTGGACCAGAAGGACCAGAAGTAACTCAAGAATGCAAGACTCCATATAAAGGCCATCAACTTCACCAGTGCTTTACCCCATCAGAAAGCTTGCTGAATGGTGACCTAGACTCACTTGACAAAACTTGAAGAGTTATCCTAGGGTTCAAAGCAGAGTAGGTTAGGCTAGTATCAATACCTTTGCCTGAAGACTCACTGGTCTTCTTAGATTCACTAAAAGAAGCAAAAGCACTGTAATCAACTGGCTAGTCTCTTCTGAGTATTTCCTTGAATTAAACGTGTGTTGCTTTAACATATTATTATTATTATTATTATTATTATTATTATTATTATTATTATCATTATTACTAGCCAAGCTAGAACCCTAGTTGGAAAAGCAAGATGCTATAAGCCCAAGGGCTCCAACAGGGAAAAATAGCCCAGTGAGGAAAGGAAATAAATAAATGATGAGAATAAATTAACATTAAATTATTCTAAAAAGAGTAACAGCGTCAAAACAGATATGTCCTATATAAACTATTAACAACATCAAAAACAGATATGTCATATATAAACAATAAAAAGACTCATGTCAGCCTGGTCAACATAAAAACATTTGCTCCAACTTTGAACTTTTGAAGTTCTACTGATTCATTCCACAACTTGGTAACAGCTGGAATAAAACTTCTTGAATACTGTGTAGTATTGAGCCTCATGATGGAGAAGGCCTGGCTACTAGAATTAATTGCCTGCCTAGTATTACGAACAGGACAGAATTGTCCAGGGAGATCTGAATGTAAAGGATGGTCAGAGTTATGAAAAATCTTATGCAACATGAATAATGAACTAATTGAACGACGGTGCCAAAGATTAATACAGTATCTAGATTAGGAATAAGAAATTTAATAGACCGTAAGTTTCTGTCCAACAAATTAAGATGAGAATCAGCAGCTGAACACCAGACAGGAGAACAATACTCAAAACAAGGTAGAATGAAAGAATTAAAACACTTCCTCAGAATAGATTGATCACCGAAAATCTTGTAAGACTTTCTCAATACACCAATTTTTTGTGCAACTGAAGAAGACACAGACCTAATGTGTTTCTCAAAAGTAAATTTGCTGTCGAGAATCCCACCTAAAATTTTAAAAGAGTCATACAAATTTAAAGAAACATCAATACCGAGATCCGGATGTTGAGGAGCCACCGTCCTTGACCTACTTACAATCATACTTTGAGTTTTGTTAGGATTCAACTTCATACCCCATAATTTGCACCATGCACTAATTTTAGCTAAATCTCCATTAAAGGATTCACCAACCCCAGATCTACATTCAGGGGATGGAATTGATGCAAATAGAGTAGCATCATCTGCATATGCAACAAGCTTCTTTTCTAGGCCAAACCACGTCATGTGTATATAGTATGAAAAGTAATGGGCCGAGAACACTACCCTGTGGAACACCGGATATCACATTCCTATACTCACTATGGTGCCCATCAACAACTCATTGAGATCTATTACTTAAAAAATCAATAATAATGCTAAGAAACGACCCACCCACTCCCAACTGTTTCAGTTTGAAAACAAGGGCCTCGTGATTAACACGGTCAAAGGCAGCACTAAAATCAAGGCCAATCATACGAACTTCCTGACCACAATCAAGGGATTTCTGTACAGCATTGGAGATTGTAAGAAGGGCATCACATGCTCCAAGGCCTTTACAAAAACCAAATTGCAAACTAGTGAGTAGGTGATTACCTTCAGCAAACCTATTAAGACGTTTTGCCAGAGGAAGTTCAAAAACTTTAGATAATATGGGAGTTACGGAAATTGGGCGGTGATCAGTGGGACTTAAGCTACCACAAACACATTTACATAGAGGAGTAACATTACCAATTCTCCAACAAGTGCTAAAAGCTCCTATTCTTGCTAACTTGCGCAAAATAACAGATAACTTTGGAGCTAAGAAATCTGCTGTCTTTATAAAAAACAAAGGAAAAATACCATTTGGGTCTACACCTCCATAAGCATCAAGGTCCATCAACAGAGCTTTAATCTCACGCGATCGAAAAGCTAAACTAGTTAGTTTAGCCTCAGGAAAACAGGAATGAGGAAGTTTCAAGTTTTTCATCAGTCTGTTTACTGTCAAAAACATCAGCCAAAAGGGTTGCCTTTTCCTTTGGACAGTGAGTGACTGAGCCATCTGGTTTAAGTAAAGGAGGAACTGTTGCATCTACACCAAAGAGAGCAGATTTAAGGTTAGACCACCATTTATGTTCCTGAGTTGTACCAGAAAGGGTTTCTTTTATGGTTAAATTGTATTCCTTTTCAGTTGAGGCATAAACTCTCTGAGCAAAAGCTCGAAGCTGAATATAGTTTTTCCAGGTCAAATCTGATCTGTTACCCTTCCAAAGTTGATAGGCCTCCTGCTTCTCCAAATAAGCATGTCTACATTCATGATTGAACCACGGTTTGTCCTTCACTCGGTACCCTAGCACACGAGAAGGGATACGCCTATCAATTATATTGACTAGATTCTCATTCAAAGGGACAACAGGAACTACACTACTATATAATTGTGACCAATTCAAGCACAAAAGATCATGCAAAATCCCATTCCAGTCTGCTTGGGATTTCATATAAATTTTACAAGAGTATGATATATCAGGGACAGGCTGCTCAGTCTTCACTACTAATGAAATCAAAGCATGATCAGATGTCCCGACTGGAGAACCAAACCAACCTTACTAGTTATAACGCCAGGGGAGTCAGTGTATACGAGGTCCAAGCAATTACTAGACCTATGAGTAGCTTCATTTATGATTTGCTCACAGCCTGATTCAGAGGCAAAGTCTAAAGAATGAGAACATGATCCCATAGCAATAACACGAAAGCATTGAGAATACTGTAAAGGCTGTGACATACACAAGCCTAGATCATTGCCATTTACTGCCATATTGTCTCAACACTGTACTGCAGGACAAAGCCTATTGAAAAGAATGAAAATGGGAAATTCTTAAGTTTTAGGTTATAAGGCAATAAAAAACAGGATCTGAGAGAGATGCAATATGAACATCAGTGTAGTCTCATAAATATAATAGCTACTCGTACATCAAAAAAAGGTAAAAAAGACTAAATACTTGCCTCTACTTGGTCGTCAAATTCAAGATTGAGCTTTGATATTGTTCCAACTTGAAAACTGAAATTTTCTTCAATCGTCCAAGAGGATATGAAATTAATACTCTTCTTCTTTAAAGTCATGCTGGAGAAAGAATTCCGAAGATGTTTCACCCCACCGTCTTCTATTCTCTCATATATATTATCTATGTCAACTGCAAAAGGAAAATAAAAAGTTTTAAAATATAACAATAGCCAATTCTCAGTAACAAAACATTGCTATAGTTATTACTGTCTTAAAGTTTAGTTAACTTAAAGTATTATAATAATAATCATAATTATTATTCTTGTTGGTGATTGCTACCTCAGTGGCATTAATTTTATAGGAAACCTTTTCTAAGGTTCTTATAATTTTCTTTTCATCATTACTGCTTTCTGCTAGTAATTGTCCATATCTCCACATAGGTGGATATATAGAGTCGTGCGATCAATACTACTTATTTACTACACACAGCATAAATGAATACAGATTTAATCTAGTCATAATCAGGTTTTTTTCAAGTTGTTAAAATGTTTTGAACAGTAAAAATAAATGTTCATCATCAGGCTAGATGGAATACTAAAGATAAGAGTTAATGAATTAGCTATCTATATGCAGTTTGTAGTAAGTCTTGATGTGGGGGTGGGGATCGAAACCTGGATGTAGATCTGGGGTTGCTGAATAGCTTAATAGAGATCTAGTTAAATTTAGTACAAGGTATAAATTTTGGAGCATGAAGTTGAACCCTAACAAAACTAAAAATATATACTTTATATATAATTATGTATGTGTATACATTGTATGGTATGCATGAGTACTGTATATATACAGGATAACATTAAGCCTTTTTCAATAACAGGGTATTACTCTTGAGAAAATTAGCAAATTGTTACTGTCATATTATACATACATACATACATACATACATATATATATATGTGTATATATATATATATATATATATATATATATATATATATATATATATATATATATATATATATATATATATATATATATATATATATATATATATATACATATCCAGTATATATATATATATATATATATATATATATATATATATATATATATATATATATATATATATATATATATATATATATATATATAATTTACTAAATATGTGTCTACATTAAAGGAAGGAGAGAGAGAGAGAGAGAGAGAGAGAGAGAGAGAGAGAGAGAGAGAGAGAGAGAGAGAGAGAGAGAGAGAGAGAGAGAGAGAGAGAGAGAGAGAGAGAGAGAGAGAACAACTTCTAGTTTCTTTACTTATACAGATTAATCAAAAGTTTTGTTTCATATATTCAAGCTTCCTCCTCTTTCTGCCCATTTTGTATAAAAAAAAAGTTCAATGATAAATTAAGAATAAGAAAGAAAATACAATATCAAAGCAATTGACCGCAATAGAGGATTGCTTACTTGTCAGATTCCGATTGACTGGGGGATTGCTATTGAGTGAAGCCTGACTTAGTGACACTAGAGTAGTCAAAACAAATAAAAACATACTGAAGGTAATAATTTACTGTAGCTTATCGGTAGAAAGGTTTTAACTTACCTTGTATAGTTCCCCGATGAACAATGACTAGAGGAATTGGAGAGACTTCATCTTGGCACACGTACTCCCTGACGTACATATATTGCGACAGTGGAACATTTGAGATAAAATACTCTTCTTTTCCCGGAGCCTGAAATAGAAAATCAATGATAATTATAAAATAATATGGATCTATACAGCATATTTGGTATGTATATGGGAGATAAAAGGATAGGGTATGCTTACATTATTTCAAGAAACTTAATTAGCTATACGAAAAAAACTACTTTCTCAAATTTCATGTTTAATCAAAATTAAGTGAAAATATTCTTTTAACAGAAATTAGATAATAAAGTATAACTGTTTAACAGATTATCTATCTCACCTTTAATACATAACTGTCTTGTGCTTCTTCCATAACGAATGTGAGTGCTAATTTTGCTAATACGAAATCCATAAGGAATTCTTTTGTTTTGATATCTGGCCTTACACGAAATGTAAAAGTAGACTGAACCTGCAATGTGATAAGTTTTAAAAATTAGAAAAAGTCAACCTTCAGAGGTCAGTTTTACATCTTCAGAAACCTGTATACCATACAAGGTAGAGAGGCTTAGTAATCCCTAACAACATATCCATTTGTTTACATAATCTACCGTAGCAGATATACATACAAGTAAGACGTTTAAGAACACAACTTATAAGTATTAATAGAATATAAGTAATTAAAAAAGGACTCTGCTAGAGATATAAAATTGAAATATCCACTAACATTTACATTTAAAGCGTCAAACGTTAAAAAACTGACAAGCCAAGAGATCCTACAGGCTGATGAGAAATCAGGAGCCTTCGGTAAAGAAGAAATATTAGACATGAATTCCTTAAAACAGCTTACTACCCACTTATAAAAAAATATGCATGTGTATATACATAAACAGTAAAATTATTTAATTTTCTCAACTACCTGTACATATATCCCATACAAATCTACTGATAATAATTAGCCCACTTCATTATTACAAAATGATCATTATGCTATAATCCTTTATGAAATGAGAAAGATCAGCCATCACTACACAAATGCAGACAGATCATTAGATCCCTATATGTACTAATAAGTAAACCTTATTCACAAATAATTACGAATCCTACAGGAGTACTCCATGTTTAATTCCCAAGAAAATTGTCCACTGGTGGGAGAAAATAGCCTTGTGGAGGATTATTTTTCTTATTTTTTAGTTGTTGTTTGTCAAATCCTTAACACAGATGCACACTTATGCATGCAAAAATCAAGAATGACAGCACAGGAGAGGACTATTAACTGCCACTAATGAAACCTTAGTCTGGAAGCACATAATATAAATCTTAAAAATCTTATCTAATTTTAAACTTCACTATTTCTTAGCTTAAAATCACTTTTTTTCTTAAAGAAACTAAGCTAGGATAAACTAAGAACATTTAAAGTACATTGCCCTGACATTCAAATTATTTGCAGTCATAATTAATAGAAATGCCCAGTCCTCTTATTCTGGTTCAAGTTAAACATGCTCCCCTATTTCCTAGGGGCAGGTTCATAAACATATTTCACATTCTGACATCTGTAAATGCTAACCAAGAAATAAAACTTTTCTTCTTTTGATGAGTCTCAAGATTAATAAATTTTGATTAACCCAAAATCTTCCAGGTAATATTACATGAATGAATGAAATCACTAGCACACTTGTACCTGCATTGAGGTGTCAAATTGCACTGAGAGTAAAAGCTGGCCATCTTGAAGGCGATCGGATATGTACAGAGGTAAATCTGGATTACTAGCAATCCGTGCTGGATACTGGTACTGAACCTGTGAAGAAAAACAATTTTAAGAATAAAAAATCATGCCAGAGAAGCAATGAACTTTCCCAAAATCAATTCAGATATATCAAAATAATTACAAAATGAACAATTATATGAAAGCTTATTCTTTAAAATTTGTATGAATACTCTCATAAATTCTGATATCTAAGAACATATTTTTAATTCACATAGCTTCAAAAACAATTTCATTAAGAGCTAGACCATCTCACATTATGGATAATGTGAGCCTCTATAATTTCATGCCTATGAGGATTCCCTTTAAAAGATGGGTACAATATAACTTCACAACTTTGTTCATCTCCATTCGCTATGCTTTCTCTCCTCAGAAGAAACAGCAGAGGTAATAAAACTTAGAGCAAGATTTCTTTTTACCTACTCTATACTCTTGTCTTTACAATGAGTATTTCTACTGTTAAAACACAAGTTGGGTGTCGCATTAAAAAATACACATTATCTGCTACGCTGAAAATCATATAAAGTTATTTATTTTCTATTAAACCAAAAAATTTCATGAAGAAATAAGACCAAATCGAATACCTGAACCTTACTTTTCCAGATGGAAATTACAAGAAAATTGTATTTTTAACTCACAGCATAGAACTAATCTATCTAATTGTAACATAACTAGGTCAGTAGCCGAGACATAAAACAATGGTCTGCCACTAAGACAGGAGGAGGTACTGAACTGTATATAAACTCAAATGTTTGTCTTTTGCTAAACTATGAAATCTTAAACCATTCGATCTGAGTCTGACATACACTTAGAGAAAAAGAGAAACCAAAATACTACTACTATATTTCTACTAAGCTATTAACACTAAGCTGTGAACACAGAGAAGGGATTAGCATAGATTAAGATCAGTTTTATGCATAAATAATAAAAACTCGTATCAAAAAAGACGAAACACATTATCATCAAAGTAAAGAGCCAAGTATCCTAATTACAATTATTAAATACACAAATAACACCACAATTGAGAACTACATCTTGTTGAGAGAGAGAGAGAGAGAGAGAGAGAGAGAGAGAGAGAGAGAGAGAGAGAGAGAGAGAGAGAGAGAGAGAGAGAGAGAGAGAGAGAGAGAGAGAGAGAGAGAGAGAGAGAGAGAGAGTGTGTGTGTGTGTCACCTATAAATACAGTATATGAAACTAAAGAACATGAGACACGCAAGAGGCCACGAAATGAGAACATAGACCTCCAAAAAGATGTTATGAGAATTTGGCATACCCATTCTGATAGGTGTTTATGATGCCTCGCAATAGATGGCACTGAGGTACCAATAACCTCCAAGTGGGGAAAGGGATATAAAGGAGGGAAGGAGAGTTCTGATTTTTTTTTCTATTTATGAGGTCAAGGAGCAGCACCTTCAAGAAAGGAAAGCCTAATGATCCCCAGGAAGACTCATTTCATTAAGAAATATTCTTTGAGATTAAGCTTGCAATTCTTTAGAAAAAAATTCATCTAAACACTTTTAAATAACTTAAAACACTAAATAAATTTGAAAAATGATATTTCCATAATAAAATAAATTTTTGAACATACCCGCTGGTTATATAAGAATGGCTAACATCCCTGACGCCTCGGCAGAACTATTCAAAACTCGCGGCTAACGCAGGTATGCCAGGTGTACACTACCGCCCTGGTGGACTACATGTAGAACTACTCCAACTTGTTCAGAACATGATCCCTCCTGCTGAGTCTGTCCGCACTCACATTCTTGGCTCCTTGAATGAATCGAGTCAATAAAAGAATGTTCCTTTCCTTTGCCCAAAGGAGTAGAGATCTCGCTAACTCGTACAGAGACTTCGAGTGGGTCCCCCCCCCTGCAACGCTATATACGCTAGGGCTGTGGTGCTGTCCTCATTGACCTGAACCACCTTGTCCAGGACTAGATCCTCGAATCCTTTGAGGGCAAAGTGCACCGCTAAGAGCTCCTTCTGATTGATATGAAGAGCCCTCTGCTCCTTTGTCCAACGCCCTGAGATCTCTCTTCTTCCCAGTGTTGCTCCCCACCCCGAATTTGAGGCGTCTGAAAACAACACGAGGTCTGGGTTCCTCTGCTCCAACGAGAGGCTCTCGCTGAGTTTGTGAGCATCGTTCCACCATCGAAGATGTGTTCTGATCGTACTCATAATGGGAATACTCTCCTTGTCGAGACTGTCTCCCCTTTTCCAATGAGCATTGAGGTGGAACTGAAGGGGGCGTAGGTGCAATCTCCCCAGAGGTGTAAACTTCTCTAGAGACGAGAGGGTTCCCAGAAGACTCATCCATTCCCTTACTGTAGTGACTTTCTTCTCCATAAAAGCCTCCAGCCTTAGAAGAGCTGATTGAACTCTTGCAGGCGACGGAAAAGCCAGAAAATCCTGACTCCGAATCTCCGTCCCCAAATAAAGGATCTTCTGGGATGGAGTCAGCTGTGACTTCTTTGAACTCACTAGAAGTCCCAATTCTTTTGTCAAATTCAGGGTCAACTGAAGGTCCTTCAAACAGTGATCGAACGAGGGAGCTCTTATCAACCAATCGTCCAAGTACAGGGAGGCTCTGAAGCCCCTCGAGTGCAGCATGCTCGCCACATTCATCATTAGTTTTGTAAAAATCAGAGGAGCTGTGCAGAGGTCAAAACATAAGGCTCGAAACTGAAAGACGCCCTTCCTGTATACAAACCTCAGATAACGTCTGCAGCTTGGATGTATCGGAACATGGAAATAAATGTCCTGGTGGTCCAATGAAACCATCCAGTCGCCTTTTCTCACAGCTGCCAGCACAGTCTTCTGGGTCTCCATGGTGAATTTCGAGTTCTGGACGTAGCGGTTGAGGGCGCTCACATCCAGAACCGGTCTCCATTCCCCTGAACTCTTGGGAACTAGGAACAAGCGGTTGTAAAACCCTGGAGACTCCAAATCCAGCACCCTTTCTATCGCTCTCTTTTCGAGCAGAAGCGACACTTGAAGGTGCATGGCTTGCCTCTTCGGTTCTCTCTTGTACTTAGGCGAAAGATCCACAGGATCTTCGGCTAAAGGAGGTTTTGATATAAAAGGAATTTTGTATCCTTCCTTTAGAAGACGTACGGACCAAGGGTCCGCTCCCTTCTTCTCCCAGGCCTACCAGAAGTTGTTTAGCCTGGCTCCCACTGCTGTTTGAAGGGGAGAGCAGTCAGACCCTGCCTCGACTGGGCTTGGCTCCTCTTTTCCTTTGCTTCCTTGCCTCTGGTTTGCAAGTACTTCTCCCTGTAGGTTTACCTCGAAAAGGCTGAGCAGAATGAGAATATGATGTCCCCTCCTTAGTTCTACGAGAAGAGAAGGACGTAGGCAAAACCTTACTGGCTATTTTAGTAACCAAATCCTGAGTAGCCTTCTGAGTTAAATTTGCAGCCACTTCCTTACCTAAATCCTGCGGAAAAAGAGCCGAAGACATGGGTGCAAAAAGCAACTCCGATCTCTGACATGGAGTGACCCCCGCAGAGAGGAAGGGACACGAAGTAGCTCTTTTCTTTATAACCCCTGCAGTAAACAAAGCAGCCAGTTCGTTAGAACCATCCCTGACTGCCCTGTCCATACAAGACATACAGTAATTTGGATAAGACTACTTGTGTCTGTGTCCTTCATCTCCGTTACTCTTCTGCTCAAGGCTCCCAGTGACCAGTCAAGTAAATTAAATACCTCAAACGCTCTGAACAATCCTTTTAAGAGATGATCAAACTCCGACATTGACCACCACACTTTAGTCTTTCTCATGGTTAGGCGACAGGAAGAGTCCAC
Source organism: Palaemon carinicauda (assembly GCF_036898095.1). Classification (NCBI taxonomy): domain Eukaryota; kingdom Metazoa; phylum Arthropoda; class Malacostraca; order Decapoda; family Palaemonidae; genus Palaemon; species Palaemon carinicauda. The sequence goes on along the minus strand of NC_090725.1, from coordinate 303,958,066 downwards.
CAGGTTTGAGAAGTCTCCCTGCGCAGACGCCGGAACTCCCAAACACAAGACCTCTCTCGTCTCTTACCAAACGTTCGACTTAGAAGCTAACTTGGCTGGTGGAAAAGTGAAAGTCTTGCCCAGAGCTTTCCTTGAATCCATCCATGCTCCCATCAATTTCAATGCTCTCTTAGAAGAGCGGGAAAGCACCATTTTTGTATAAACAATTCAGAGATTGGAGCTGTGCTTTGACCCAAGCGTTGATCTTCCTGTGCAGGCGCATCAGTGGCGACATGGGCGTGCTTGCGTTGTTCCATATCCACATCTAATTGACAGTCATTCGCCTTGCGTTTGCTGTCACGATTGATTTTATAATAGAATGAATCTAGTTGGCGCTGCCTCTCCGCCGCATCCTGGCGTGTCGCTCGCGCTGCCACTCCACGGCGTCCTGGCGCGTCGCGCTGGCGCTCTGCCCATTCATGACTCGACTGGCGTGGGTTGTCACGCTGGCGCTTGGCGCCTCCCTGGCGCAGCTGCTGACGCTCAGCGCCTTCATCAATTAACTTCTGAGCATTGTCACGCTGCCGCTCAGGCTCCGCTTGCACCTCGCGCCTGCTCCCATCCTGCCGCTTCGCGGCTCGCTCCGCCATTTGGCGAACGTCATCACACTTAGACTGACAATCGGCTGTAAGCTCTTTTAGAAGCTGCTGTGAAACAGAGCTCCGCCGAGACAAATCTATCTCAACCTGTTGCTGAACAGCGAAACTGGGAGACCACCTGTGCAATATCACGTCAGCCCCAGAGACAACAGGCCGCCTGTGCGACAACGGGTCTCCCACCGACGACTGACGCCCAGCCTCACTGTCAACAGCCGGTCGATAAGACTGCATCATCGACGAGGACTGTTGTTTCATATTCAACAACATAGTCCACCTTGGATCGTCTTGAGAAGATAATTGTGTAGCCTTTTCTATAGCGAATTCGTTCTCTTCATCGCTTTCCAATAGTTCACCCCTTTCGGGATTAGAGTCCCAGTCCGAAGGGAGAGGCGGAGCATGAATCGTCACACCCGAACCAGAAATTAACTCCGCATCCGAATCAATTACTCTATCTCCATCGGAATCCACATTCGAGCGCTTCGCAGATGAACACTCGTCAAGGGACGGAAAACGTTCAGGTGTTTCCCAATGACTACAGCCCGGCTGTTGCGGGGAGGAAACGTGCCGCTGTTCCACTAACTGAACTTTCCTCTTGATTGGTCTAGAGGCTTTACACCACTTATCGTCATGTGACCCTTCATCTGAAGAGGGGGACAAAGCATTAACCTCACTTCTTCTATGGTGAGGGTGAGCGAACTGAGCTACATTACCAGGATCACTCGAGGAAACGTCTACATGATTGATGGAGCCTCTCGTTCCCTTTCGCCCTTCAACATCACTTCTCCCATTCCAGGAGCTTGCCAGAGGTCTTAAGCTAGGCGAACGACAGTATTGCACAGGCGCGCCCTCCACAACACTTAACACATTCGTCGAACTTTTAACACTTGATTGATCACTAGTACGACCACTTTTAAGTAAATTAATTTCTGACATCATCTGTTTTTTGTCCGCCACTGAAGATTCAACCCTCACACCGAGAGCTTGAATTGCGGACAACATCTCCCTCATTGTAGGTTCTTTAGGATCTTGATCTACCACTACGGAGGAAGAAATAGGATTAATGACATCAGACCTAGATAAATCCACAGAACTGGAAGAACTACGTCTAATTCTCTCTTTTCTAATCCTATCTTTTTCTAACTTCTGAGTATAACGCTCATAAGCTACCCACTGACTTTCCGTTAACGAAAAACATTCTTCACACCGATCCCCATAAGTACACAATTTTCCTCTACATTTAACACAAATTGTATGCGGATCAACAGAACCTTTAGGAGGGCAAGTATGACAACCCTTACTACACTTCCTATAAACAGGGAAGGGGTCGGCCATATTGAAAAGTGTCAAGAGAAAATTAAACAATAACAAAGGTCAAAATAACTAAATAACCTCAAAATAATAAAGATTTCAAGAAAATTTAAAAAGGAAATTACCAAAACCAAAGCCAAAAACATAAAGACAGAGTAAATCACCAAATAAACCATCCAATTGAATGTAAATAGCGAGTGAATTTTCAACGTTCTGACCAGTATGGTCAGCAGAGAAAATCTGAACAAGTGGGTGCAGTTCTACCTGTAGCCCACCAGGCCGCTAGTGTACACCTGGCATACCTGCGTTATCCGCGAGTTTTGAATAGTTCTGCCAAGGCGTCAGGGACGTTAGCCATTCTTATATAACCAGCGGGTAAGTTTTATGTTTAAAATTAAACACTAACACTGTATAGATAATAAAAATCAGAGCAAATAGTTTAAATGCTAAAGAATGAAAAGGTCAAAAAGAATATCAAAATATGCATACTGTATATTAAATGCATAAAGAAAAATATATCAAATGCTCACCTGCTCTATCCAAGACATTTTATTTCTAGTTGCAACCACTTCATCACAAACAACTTTCATATTCCAACGAAACTCATTCACTTCTGGGTTTTTCAGATCGTCAAATTTTTGGAGATCTGAAACAATATTTATTAAGTAAAAAATTTTAATACTGTGATGAAGATCCAAAACTGTACGCCAATTTTTACTACAAATGCCACTGCTGCCTCAACTATGTTAGAGGTCTCTTGCTTGAAAGTACACTATTCTATCGGTTTTCTCTTACTCTTGTTTTTTTAACAGCATGCTATGCAGGCCTAATAGACAGGACATGGATGCCTATTGGTTCATCAATAGGTTCTCTTTTCCCTATCTGTTCCTTTATCTTACTCTATGGTGTTTATTTTTAGAAGCCATCAATACTGATCTTCCTTCAGTTGAAGTAACTATCCTAGGGGTACATACTAAGCCTTGCATGGTGTTTCAGATTGACCATGTTGACCCATTTTATTTGACATTTTATCTTTATTAGTACAAAAAGCATTATTTTCTCTTTGTATGGTTGTGTACATCATATTTTTCTTATTATTGAGTTTGTTTTCAATATGAGACTTTTTATTGTTTTTAATTATCAATTTATCTGGAGATACTGTATTAAGCAAAATCCTGGACCAGTGCATCCTAGATCTCACAAGTATCATTTAATGTATTGTAATATTTGTAGACTAAATGGCAATTTTAGAGACCTTAGAGCTGCCTCTAGACATTATGATATTCTATTATACTCAAAAACCAGGGTTTATCAAATGAAGCACTTCTCTAGACTAACTATTCCAGATTTTAAGAAACCAATAATTCTGAAATGAGATGCCATTCTTTGGGCAAGGGGATATTTGGCTAAATAGGCTTGTCTATCTTGAACGAAATAAGACAAATAAATTTCTAAATCATTACCAAACACACGGGTACCGTATCCCTAAAAGGCAATAAGTTCTGAAACAAAATATACAGTAGGGGTAAAAGAAAATATAACATGGCAGTTTGATTACCATAAGCCAGCTGTTCTACCCAACACATTAAGATTACTTAACGTTTTTTATTAGTATTAATATTTTCCTTTAATCTGATCTCTAGTTAATCTTAAAAAGACGAGGCATCAAATATATCTATTATTCTTTACCAATAATTTTAGCATAATTAAAATTAAGTTGTACAGTTTACCTCAACAGCTGAATCATAAATAATAAATACGTATGTAACAGTAAGAATGCCTATCAATGTGAGAAAAAAATTTAAATGGTTGGCTTCTGAAAGTAAGGGAAATAAAATACCCCAAAAATTAATAATTCTTTCAAAGAATTTTACATAATATGAACATATATAATCCACTGATGAATTTACCTTTGCCAATCAACGTTCCAATCTGAAGATTGAGAAGCTTTTCGGTTTCATTGCCCTTCCTCTCCACGAGTTTCAAAATGTATAAGAATGGGTTGATTTCTTGTAAGCATTTAGTTTCATCCATCAACTCAATCCTCTCAGCTTGGTTACTGACACAAGAGAAGTGATATAGAGAGAGGTCGTGTAAGGTCCCAAATAGCGGGTATTCGCTTGCATGATCCCACAGTTCCTGAAAAAAATATGAAAAAATATATCGGTAACAGTCAAATTCTTACTGATCACCACACAATACCAAAGAATATTTAAGTAAAACTTTAATTATAAAGAGATATTATTTGAATTTAAAAAATACTATCATTTCACATAGCATATAAGGAAATTTATTCTTATCACTAAACCCATTACTTTTTGTTGCCAAGAGATTTGTGCAAATTCTATGAAAGAAATATGACAACTGCTGTGAAGGAGATTCTTCAGCTGCCATTGTGATTACTGGGTAAGAATATAAAAATAATAGTTTTGAGCTTAGTTATAAATCATTTAACCTAATCCTGAACCTTGACTTTCCCTCAACATGAAACACAAAAACAAAAAATAAAAAATAAAAATCAATAAAATAACTTGGTACTTGCCAAATTACAGCTGATAAGTTATACTCTTAACATTCAGTTCTGATATTGAAAACAGGAGAAATTGCTTTACCTAAATTAAATTCTATTAAGTATTTACAAAAAACAAAGTTATCAAATAAAAACTAAATCAAACTAAAATACTGAATAAAGATTTATATGCATGTGCAAACTTACCTCAAGGAATAGTTCTTTTAATTGCTAACAAATTCTCAAGAATTTCAGTTACACAAAAAAGAATGATGTAAAAGTAACAGTTTATGATAAACAAAATTGTAATTCTAAGCAGAATTTAGAAAAGTATTACCATTTACACATGTCCTGGACAAGCGTCTAGCACTGTCAATAAACATGATTGCATCTAAAGATGAAACAAGTCCTATAAAATAATTAATTAAAATACTGAATGCTCTTACATAAATGGGGTCCCATGCAATTGAAAATGTAAACTACGGAAGAACTAACCTCTTTAATTTCTGCTAGCGTTGCTGTTATACTGACATTTTGAGTGATGAGGATACTGTTTGGCATCAGAAAGTCAACTAACACTGTTGTTGGGGAGGCTGTGGGTCCATGATGAAGCCCAAACTGTTCTGATGCAGACCCAGCCATTGTTGGTAGGGGAAAGTTAGGTGGGCGCGGCTTATGCATTGCATAAACCGAAAATGATTGCATGTCCCCAGTACCGCCTGTAATGGAAAATTTCTTAAAATATTTCTTCGTATCCTGAAATCAATATCAGATTCAAGATAAACTGTATTCTAATGAATTGAAACTTAAAAACTAGGAATTTTTTATAATAAAAAATTTATTCATATCTTTACAAATACCTTACTGTACTTTTATAAAGCCTGTTTAAGCATCTGAGGAATCATTGCAAGGTTTGGAAAAGCAAACTGATTCACTGACTGTGTTGACTATACCAGACTGGTTGGGAAGAAGCACTTCAAGTAAATGTAATAGGTATGTATTAGAAAAATAAATCTATCACTTCAAATCAGTTAATTTTACATTATTGAAAAGCTGGATGGTATAAGCCCAAGGGCTCCAACAGGGAAAATAGCCTAGTTAGGAAAGGAAATAAATAACCTACAATAGAAGTAATTAACAACATAAAATATTTTAAAAAGAGTAACAACATTAAAATCACAAATTTTCAGTAATTTGTATTTTTCCTAATAGTACTTACCTCGAACTACTTTCTTAGGAGTATCTGGGATTCTCCTCCCAACCGACAAGAATTTTGTGTAGTTTCCCCTATTTCCGTTTTCTGTACTGGGTCCCTCTGTGGCGGATGGATACTCGCCCTGAGGCGACCCGGGTCAGCGTGCGAGAGCATGGAGCTAGGTCTCGGTAGTCAGTAAGCTTTTGATAACTATGGTATCGAACTCCTGTAAGACACTCGGGGAAGGATGGGCGGGCAATAACCCGAAAGTAGTTCGAGGTAAGTACTGTTAGGAAAAATACAAATTACTTAAAATTTGTCATTTGTTCCAACACGGAGTACAGTACTTACCTCAAACTACTTTCTTAGGAGACTTTCACCTTAGGAGGCGGGGGGGTGGACTTACAGGCCTGCTAGATTTCAATTGATTGAACCTTGATAGGAGGCTAGGTTCTAGCTGAGAATAAAACGGGATAGGAGACTCGGGGAGAACTACGCAAAAAACTTCATAGTGTCTATGTAACTCACCTCTGTGAAACTTCATCCGAACATGGGCGTCTCCAATGAACGATTCTCACATGGGCGGAGGAAAGGGAAAAGGAACAGAGGGGAAGCAGGAAAAAGGGGGATAATAAGGAAGGAACTTGTGTCGCTTGGAATTACTTCCCACGGGCTTCCCCGGGGCTTCAACCTTAAAACCTGTTGGAGCGCGGAAATAACTGGGCTGATGGAGAAGGAGTCCAGAGACTTCCTTGTACAGTCCTTCAGGTAGTGGGCTGTAAACGTGGACTGTCTGGACCATGTACCCGCTTTCAGAATCTGGCCCACCGCCATGTTCTTATCAAAGGCCAATGAAGTGCTCAGACCTCTAATGTTATGGAGGCGCGGTCTGCCCGGCACCGTGGATCAGTCAATATCATAGGCTTTCTTTATGACTTGTCGCAGCCAGATGGAGATGGTGTTCCTGGACACTACTTTCTTTACCGGGCCCAAAGAGACAAACAGGCTCTTAATCCCCGCCAGAGGTCTGGCTGTCCTTTCAAGGTATTTCCTAACTGACCTGACTGGGCACAACAATAAATCTCCAGGATAGTCTGAACGCGGAATTGCTGGGACCGAAAAACCCTCGAACCTGGGTTCCCAGGAAGCAGGATTCTGCGTTTTGGCTACAAAGTCAGGCAAAAACTTGAAACTTGGTCCTTCCACCCGTACGAGTGCGAAAGCTCATATGACAACCCGTGGAGCTTACTGACTCGTTTAGCTGAGGCCAAGGCGAGGAGGAAGACCGTCTTAAGGGTAAGGTCTTTGTCATGAATGTTCCTGAGGGATTCGAAGGGTGGCCTAGAAAGGGCCTTAAGTACTCTGGCTACGTCCCATTGCGGTACTCTAGAGGAATGTGGAGAACACGATTGTTCGAAGCTCCTAATGAGCATCAAGATCTGCCGAGAGGCTCCTAGATCGAGTCCCTTGAGGAGAAAGACCTGACCCAACGCGGCTCATACTCCTTTGATGGCCGGGATAGATACCTCAGGTGAACTAGGAAGTCCGGTACCTTGTGAATAGAGGCATCCAACGGCCTGAGGTTCTTGGTAGACCAAGACTGAGGATTTGCTCAGATAGCCAGTCATCCTCGCGGCAGTCTTAGACGAATATCCTTCCTTCCTCAGCAGACGCTCAATAACCTCCACTTGTGTAGGCGGAGGGATCAAGGGTTTTCGTGAAACTTCTCGAAGTGGGGCTGACGGAGAAGGTCTTCTCTGTTCGGAAGCGACCACAGTGGGAGGACCGCTAACTCCTTTAGGTCTGCGAACCACTCTCTCTCTCCGGCCACCAGGGCGCTACCAAAGTCATCTGCAGGTTCTTTGCACGTCTGACCCTGTTGAAGACTTGTCTGAGTGTCCGGAAGGGAGGGAAGGCGTACACGTCTAGACCGTCCCGCGGGTGCTGGAAGGCGTCCTAGAATGCTGCTGCTGGGCCTGGCACTGGAGAACAGAACACGGGGAGCTGGGCGTTGAGCTTTGTGGCGAACAGGTCCATCACCGGTGACCCCCACTTGAGGATGATTGTCTGGGCCACCTTCGGGTGTAGGGACCACTCTGATCCCACTACTGTACTTAGGACGTTCTTTTTCCCTGGAATGAACCTGGCTGTGAACTCAATGTGTTCCCTCTCAGCCCATTCCAGGATCTTTGATGTGAGGTTGCACAACTCCCTTGATTTTAGTCCTCCCTGCTTCTTCACGTAGGCTACCACGGTGGCGTTGTCGCACATTGACGCCACCGTGTTCCCCCAAAGAGGGTGGACGAACTCTATGCAAGCTCTCTGAACCGCCATCAGTTCGAGGACTTTTATATGCAAGCTCCTCTCCTCTGGAGACCACTTTCCCTTCGCTGTTTTGTTGAGATGGGCTCCCCACCCCTCCTTCAACGCGTCTGTGAAGAGCAACATCTCTGGAGGGGCGGTCGCGAATGGCATCCCTTTGAGGGTGTTCGCCCTGTTGGACCACCACTTCAGGGTCTCCTTCGTCTGCGGGGAAACGGTGACTATCTTGTGCGGGGACTCTCCCGGGGACCAGAGTTCTTTCAGGTTCCACTGAACCGTTCTTAGCTTGAGTCTCCCCCGAGGGACTAGCTTTTCTAAAGATACCAGGTGGCCCACTAGCCTCTGCCACTCCTTGGCTTTCCTTGGAGTGTCCGATAGGAAGGGGAGATTTATCTGGTCTAATTTCTCGAGCCTCTTTTTGGAGGGGAAGGCTCTCCCCAACTTGGAGTCCAGGACCATCCCCAGGTAGGTCATCCTGATGGAGGGGATCAACTGTGATTTCTCCATGTTGATGGTGATCCCCAAGTCCTTGCAGAACCATAGTAGCTTTGCGCCTTGCTCCTTCAGTGCTGCCTCTGAGGCTGAAAACAGCAACCAGTCGTCTAGATATCGAATCAGGGGGATCCCCTGCTCGTGTGCCCAGACTGACACTGTTGTGAAGACCCTCATGAAGACCTGCGGAGCTGTCGACAGCCCGAAGCATAAGGTTCTGAACTGCAACGACTGGGAACCCCACTTCACCCTTAGGAACTTCCTGCTGGAGGGGTGGACAGGGATCTGAAAGTACGCGTCCTTGAGGTTCAGGGACATCATGAAATCCCCTTCCCTCAAGGCTGCCATCACCGACTTCGGAGTGTCCATCTTGAAGTCAGTCTTGCTAATGAACTTGTTGAGGGCCGAGAGGTCGATGACCGGCCTCCAACCCCTTCCGCCTTCTCCACCAGGAAGAGCCTGCTGTAGAACCCCGGGGACGGGGCCTTGACTAGTTCTAATGCTCCTTTGCTCAGCATGGCTGACACCGCTTCTTCTGATGCTGCTTTCTTCAAGGGGTCCTTGGGTGCCAGCCATTCTGCACGTTGGTTGGGGATCAGAGGGGGCGGGTCCGCTAGGAAGGGAACTCTGTACCCCTCTCTCAGGACTGCCACGAACCATGGATCAGCCCCGTTGGCCCGCCATTCTTGCCAAGAATGTTTGAGGAATCCCCCTACCTGAGGCTTCAGCAGGAGTAGGGGGCCTCTCTTCCTACCGCCTCCTGGAGGCGCGGCTAGAACGGCCTCTCCTGGAGCTGGAGTAATTTGGTCTAAAGTAGGCCTATGGAGTAGTACTTCCCCTACGGGGGGGTGCGACGCTTGATGCTAGTACTAAGAAGGGGAGTCCCGTCTAAGTTGTGCTGTAAAAGGGTAGGGACCGTCCGGCGCAACCCTTCTATGAGTGGGACGTCTTGCTGCAGGGGGCTTGGAATATCCTGTCTTCTTGAGCTTCTGTACCCTCTCCATAACTTCCTCCACTGTCTTCAGGGGGAAGATGGAGTCACCCTACACAGGTGAGTTCCTCAGGCACTTTGCTTCCCTCTCGGGGAGCTTACGGACCAACTTATTGAGAACAGTGTCTCTCCTCCATAAGATCCAGTTGGCCGTCTGTGTGAGGGACTGGAAGGTGAGGAACTTCATGGCCTTCCCCCCTGAGCGGATCAGTTCCTGGAGTAGCGTCTGGTTTTCGGGTACCGCCAGGTCATGGGACAGCTGAAAGCCAACTAAGGTGCATGCCCACCAGTCTAACCACGACGTGATGTTTACTATATCCTAGGCCATATCCTCCATCATCGAAGCCTCGGCTGGAGAAAAGCACACCGGGGCAAAGGAGGCTCTGTCTTACGAACTGCCCCGTTTGAGGGTGGATATCGCCGTTTCCACTGCGCGGGGCCCCAAGTGCCATCCGTTAGGGACATAAAATCTTTTCTTGGTCCTTAACCCTGGCAGCAGCTTGAAGAACTCTTGGGCCCTGAGAGTGTTTACTTGAGCCGCGACGTACCTGTCCACGTGGTCCATCCCTAACTTAACGTCTGGGGCCAACGGGAGGGTTAGTGATGGCTTTAGTTGGACGGGGTTGTCGACCATTCTTCCCAGACCCGAGAGCCAGGCCTGCTCTGCACTCTCTACCGTCCATCAGGCCTTCGACCACTTGATCCTCCGTGTCGGGTGCATCGCCGATCACGGATGGAGCCACGTGGGAGGCTAGGTCATCTCTTTCTCGCCGATCCAACGGCGCGGATACTTCCAACACGGGTGAATACGCCGAGACGGAGGTAGCCGTCATGGGTCTACCTCCTCCCGGGGAGCTCCGTGGGGCCAGGGGTCCACGGTGAGCCGCCGGTTGGCCAGGGCGCTTGGACAGAGCTGCCGTGGTACCAGGGATGGGGGCCATGCTACCGGGCCGAAGCAGCGGCTCTCTCCGCTGGGCGGATGGAGCAGGTGACTTGGCGGGTAAAGGCATGGCGAAGTCGACGTGTGTCGGTGGCTTCGACCGAGCAGACGACACGTGCGGTAAGGGCGCAGGAGCGGCTCTAGAGGGCAACGCGGTAGGTACTGGAGCGGTGGCTGCCCTGATCAGCTCACTACGGGGAACCGTCACTCGAATCCACTTGTCCCTGGACAAGCGCTCCTACTTGCTCCTCTTCCTGGAGGTCTTCGAGCGTTTCCTGGAAGGGGCTGAGCGGGAGCAAAATTTCCTCCAACGGGACCTCTTCCGTTTTCTTCTCGCCTCACGGGGGTCGGAATCTTCCGAAGAGGATGAGTCTGACGATGAGGAGGAAGAGGAAGAGACGGAAGAAGAGCTCGCCGAGTCCTCCGACGATGATGTAGGATATTCGTGCTGCTTCACCAGCGTGAACAGCTGCTTAAAGTCGGGCGGGAGCGTCGACGACGGCGCCGGGGGAGTCTGTAACGCCTTCCTAGACGCGAACCAACCATCGAACTCCTCCTCTTGGCGCATCGGCGACCTGAAGGGCGTCCTAGGCGCCGTCCAAACAATGGAGTCGGGGTCCGACGAACCTGTAGGCTGCCTCTCCTTGTCTATTTCTCCATCGGGCGCTGAAGTACCTGAAATGCACTGCCATGACGCGGGGGAAGGAGCCGATCCCGCTTTCCCCCACACCGGGTCTTCGGTTGAGACGGGAACTGCAGGCACCACAACCTCTTCTCCCGAGCACACTCACGCCCCCTCAGCAGCCCCCCCCCCCCCCCCCCACACACGCCTGTGAATCAGCAACAGCCCCCACATCAGTTACATCAGACTCATGGGGAGCGGCAATGGGTCGCTTCCCCGCAACGGACTTACCTCGTCCCCTACTCTGAGTAGGGGAAGGTGACAGGGAACCTATCTCTGATGGAGTGGCAGGTGACGCCAAGGGCGCAGCGGCACCCACCTTCTTAGTAGACCTCTTCGGAGCCTTTTTCTTCTTTGTAGTGTACAAGGCCCAATTCTCCGGCCAGGACGCGCACTCCGGACACGTGGCGGATAGGGAACATACGCTACCCCTGCACGAGGAGCACAAAGAATGCGGGTCTACCTCCGGTTTCGACAGGAACGCACCACAAGATTTACCGGCCTTGGGCCTGGGGCAACGACATTGGGATTCCATAAGGAAGCACTAAAGCACCAAGCAACACAAGAACACTGGGATAGGAGGTGGATGAAAGGGTAAAAGGGAATGGGTAAACACATGGTAACCACGTGGGGACACAAAGGGTCGGACGGGATGTGAGAGAGCGGCAAGATGTGAACTACGCCGCGAACAGAAGGTTACTGACTACCGAGACCTAGCTCCATGCTCTCGCACGCTGACCCAGGTCGCCTCAGGGCGAGTATCCATCCGCCACAGAGGGACCCACTACAGAAAACGGAGATAGGGGAAACTACACAAAATTCTAGTCGGTTGGGAGGAGAATCCCAGATACTCCTAAGAAAGTAGTTCGAGGTAAGTACTCCATGTTAGAACAAATAAAACTTTCATATACAAAGCATAAAGAGTTTTAAAAAACATGAGGAAGAAAAATAAGATAGAATAATGTTCCCGAGTGTAATCTCAAGCAAGAGAACTCTTCCCCAAGACAGTGGAAGATCATGGTTCAGGGGCTATGGCACTACCATAGACTAGAGAACAGTGGTTTGATTTTAGAGTGTCCTTCTCCTAGATTCTAACAGATCTGCTTACCATAGCTATACAGTTTCTTCTACCCTTACCAAGAGGAAAGTAGCTACTGAACAATTACAGTACAGTAGATAACCCATTGAGCAAGGAATAAATGTTTGGTAATCTCATTGTTGTCATGTGTAAGAGGAAAGAGGAGAATGAGTAAAGAATAGGCCAGACATTCGGTGTATGAGTAGGCAACGGGAAAATGAGCTGTAACCAGAGAGAAGGATCCAATATAGTACTGTCTGGCCAGTCAAAGGACCCAACAACTCTCTAATTGTAGTATCTCAACAGGTGGCTGGTGCCTTGGCCAACCTACAACAATATTGCCCAAATAATTTATGTGGTGAAAATATTAAGAAGCAGATGCCAAACTTAAGGAAAATTTACTGAAACTCAACTGGAACCAGTTTTAGCTTCTAAAACAGTGAGTTCTCCCAGTCATATACTCTTTGTCTCTTCAGTTTTGAAATTGAAATTATACCTCCTCTTGATATCATGAAGTGGGGAGGAGGACTGGCATGTATATGAACATTAGGTAAGTATAGAAAGAAAAGAAATTTAATTGCTGAAATTCTATTAATTTCATATTGCAGATTCTTCCACTTTGTTGAAGTGGGGCATTACGGTTTGAAATAGGATCTCTAGATTTTTTACTAAAGAAATTAAAAATATTGTATTGTATATCATCTTTAAATGTATTTTGATCTAGCTGATATCTTTAATTGAATCTAAATTGAATATAAATACAATACAATATTCATAGGTGAGAGTAATAAATTAACTTAACTCGAAACTTCTAGATCACGTCCCTTGCCACCACTTTGGGACCTTAGCCCAGCAACCTTCATAAGCAAATCATACTTCTTTCAGATATTTGGTGAAGCTCAACATGGTAAGTATTTGTGCTGTAGCTAATACTGTTTCAAAAGAAAGATTTCAACATAACTATAAGGATGAAGCTGCACTCCTAATATCATATACCTTCACTTTCAAGCATTTTATAATTTTTGGATCCAACCCAAGAGTACTGTACTGTACCATGAAAACCATCCTTCAAAGAGGAACTCGAAAAAGACAGTGTGTCGAGTTACCTCAGAAGAAAAAAATCAGCTAAAAAGTTTCTTCAGGATCAACTTTGGGGTTTTCCAAAGTAACTCGAAAGTATCTCTTGTAGCTACCGCTTTCTTCCTAGAAATCTGAAAAGGAGGCAACGAACAATACTTGTCACAGTGATAGGACTATGAACGGTCTTGCACCCTGAAAAAGTTAACGGCAAGTTTTGAAATAAACCTGCCACACAGTTTAACCACCCCTGCCAGGACACAATCTCATTCCTCATTTCCATTTTGGCAATTAAAAAAAAAAAAAAAAAAAAAAAAAAAAAAAAAAAAAAAAAAAAAAAAAAAAAAAAGGGAAGCAAAAGAAGTATCAATAAACACATTGGATACGCAACAAGAAGACGTCCATTCTGACTGCAGCCGAAGTCAAGAATGATAGTCTTGCTGTATAGTTTGGGTTCCTCCACATCATACGTTAGTAAATATAACTACCTCATTAACAATTCAATGATCATTCAACCTTGCGCCGAAGTTATACTCCTACTTAAATGACAAATGTTTACATTCATGTAGGAAAAAACAAGCCTTGATACCAAACATGGTACCTGCACAAAATGCACAGAACTTGAGTGTCTACCCAAAGGTTCTGAAATGAACTCTCAGTGAGGGAGAGGGGCTGCGACGGAGATTATAGTTTATGTTAGAGTTAATACATAGCATTTTTTTTTAGCGATGCATTTCTTCCGGCGCTACATTGCTTACGTAGCATTGGATTTTTGCACCGGATTTACGCATGTTTTCATGCGTCACAATGGTATCTATTTTTGCCCTTCCTGTCATTAGGTTTATTCATTTAATTTCATGCATTCCGGAATCTACGGACTTCGATGGTTGTTTCTAGTCTGCTTGTCGCTTCTTGCTTACGCTCCTCACCCCGGTGGGTATCCTGTGTGCTGAGAACTCATAATAAAGACTATTTTTTTATGACAGGGGCGTAACATGTTTTTTGAATGCTATTTCGTATTACTTCCTTTAGATTGAGCATGCTATTTTCTGGTGGGTGTCACAGCGGAATTTAATTTCTTTAGTTTATATTATATATATATATATATATATATATATATATATATACTTTTATCACGTTTGATCTCTGCTGGGGTTCCCGGCACAAGTTAATTTTATATTTATATACCAAATTATCTTACTCGGTGGAATTCTTACTCGCCGCACCCTAACCTCGGGAAGTAGGCTTGAGTTATACACTAAGGATAGACGGGAGACAGCCAGTTGAGAGAGAGAGATAGCTCTCATGATCTGTGAGTCGATGCAAATAGCACTCTCTCCCCGATTAGGCACGGATGGCCACCAGTCCAGCCAGACTGAGTGTGAACCTTGCTACGTACCGCGTATCCCTCTATGCCCGGAATCCCATCTTCGATATTCTTCCGCCCCGTGAGGGCCACGATGACTTGAAATTGCATCCATGAGATAGTTACTATGTTTCTTTGATCGGATTCATATAAAAATTTTTACACTGTTCTGATCCCGTAGGTTGATTTATTACATTACAGGATATTTGCGGTATGATTGTTCCGAAGAGAGTTACAGACGGTGATTTGTAGTTCTTGAATTTATATTGTTACGGGCCGGATTTACATCAGTGGGAATTCATACTTCCAATCAAGTATTCCGGCAACAGTATTGGTGTCTCTAATTATGGTTTCCTTGTATCTCCTTGTCCCAACCTTTATTCATCTATAAGTACATCCTACTCCGGTAGGGATATGGAAGGTTGAGAGAAGTTTCATAGTGGAATTATTCTCTCTGGAGAGGGTGGACTGGTCCAACATTAATCCAGCCGCCATTTCTACCGGTTTCAAACTTTTGTGTGGCAATACTTTGGATGACAGGAGATGGTGGAAGAAGGAAAACAGAATATTAGGGTTCTATTGTAAAACGGTAAGAAAGACTACGACTCCGCTGAGCTATCCACAGTGGATTTAACTAACTATATTTGTCACCGGTTTTTCTGGCGAAATCAAGTATGACACCCATGTATCAAATTGACTTACAGGTCACAGGTGGTACACTGTCAGGAGACAACATGCACTGCTGTGCTGCAGCAGTTGGTTGGGCATGAGGTCTGCCGATCTCATGCCGGGTGCCATGCTCAGTGGCCTCCAAGGTAAAACGTATGAGGTCGGCCCTACCCAAGGAGGGCAAGCCTTTTAGGCTGCCCAAACCACTCCCAACCAGACCATCATCGGCTTCTAAGCTATTGACGGACTCGGCAGGGTCTAATCCTCCACATCAGGGGTCAAGAGCAAGAAGCTCAATGGGCCAGACGCCGGAACTTGATTTCGGTCCAGTGGCCTTCTCGAGCCAGCTCATGGAGAGGTTGCGTAGTGTAGTCCAGTCCCAATTCAGTCCAATTGCCAATCGTCTGCTGTCAATGGACGGTTTGGGCCAGGGACTGCAAAATCAGGAAAATATGATAGATAATCCTTGCAGTCCGGACTACCACGACAACGGTAGTTTGTGGTTCCGGACGTGTCAAAGCTCCCGGCGATCGTTTAGAACAGCTCTTCATGCCCCGTTCTCAGAGGGCATGTTGACAATAGCAGGAGGTGGTCTCCGTCCGGTAGAAGATTTTGAATGATATCCGCCAGGTTTACAATTCATCTTCACTTGATATGAGCGCCAAGCAAGCTCCGTCCGACTGGGTCCGGACTTTAAATGAGTGGGACTGTGTCAATACCAATTTAACCCCTCATAAGAATACATACACTAGGTTCGAGATAGACGGGCAAACCTTGACACCATGTACCACCAAGGTAGTAGGCCTTACCTTACAGGTGGATATGGAAGGCAAGCCCAGGCCGCAACTACGGAAGACAGACCTAACTTCCCTGTTGTTCCCAGGAGGCCAAGAATGCTGGATCGATGCACCAGTTACTTTCACAACAGGGTCATTGTACTGTACTAGGACTGTGCCACCACACAGTTTAGTGAACGCCTCCCCGGACTTCCAGACTCTCTGGTTAAGATAGAATACGGTGCAAGATCCAGGCTGGGTAGATCTATCAACTCAGCCACGATGACGGATGACTTTGTTAGTCTACGAGAGGAGCCACTTTTTTAAGATCCTGACAAAGTCTTTGCCTCAAGCACTACAGTGTGATACATATGACTTTGCAGTGGTCCGTCGCCCTTGCCGGAAGCTCGTCTTACTTGAGGACTCCTTTAGGCATGAGCCTAACAGGTTACCCAAGGCCTCGATCTGGGGAGCGGACTTCTTCCCGGAAGACGTGGTAAATAGCGTCCTCGGAGAAGCAGCTGAAGTCAACCGAAGCCTCAGAGTCCGGTGGGGTCTAATTCAAAAAGAGCCCACCAGACCGTAATCACGAGGCAGGAGATGACCAAGGAAGTTTCAGTTCTTCCAAAGGCCACAGGCTCAGGATGTGCTGCAGGCAATGCCAGTATCCCAGGTTAGCCAGCCTTCCATCTCAAGAACCCAGCCTCAAAATCAATATGTGTGGGTAAGCCAACCACCTCAACAACCGATAGCCACTACTCCATTTATTACGTCTCCGGCGTATCATCCTTCCTTCAAAACACAGGGAGTGTTTCACAGGTATAATACGCATGCGAGAGGTAGTAGAGCTAGGGGAGCCTTCCTGCATAGAGGACTCCCCAGGTAGGAGGAAGGCTGTACCTTTTTCGGAGCCGTTGGGCGTTCAGCAATTGGCATACAACGTCGTAATGAAAGTTCTGGGGGTGGAGATGGATGAAAAAAGCCCCCTCCACCAACCAGTTTTTATCAGATTCCAATGGCAGACTCAACACTTTACACACGAGATCTTCTGAAGAAAGCAATAAAAGAGGTAATATGCTTAAAAATTTCAAGCACGTTTGTTCAGAGTGCCTAAGAAAAACTCGGACAAACAAAGAGTAACCTAGATCTGTCCTATTTGAATACATATATTCAATGCGACTAGTTCCATATGCTGACCGTCTCACAGGTGAGGATCTTTTGTCCCCGTGGGGCCGTCACCACCTCTATAGATCTTACAAGCGTTTATTTCATGTTCCGATAGCATGGCTTTTCGTCATCTCCTAGGATTCAAGTTAGGCAAACGGGCTTCCACCTTCAAGGTGATGCCATTCGGACTAAACATAGCGACCAAGTTATTCACTAAGTTGGCGGAGACAGTAATCCAAGAGATGAGGACTCAAGGAATACAGTTAGTGGCTTACCTAGACGGCTGGTTTATCTGGGCCAAGGAATGCCAAAAGGCGTCGGGCAAAGTACATAATAAAATTTCTGGAAGTCCCGTCTTTATCCAGCAACGTGCTTCCAGTGGTTAGGTCTTTAATGGATCCTGACCACACACAAGCGGTCGATTCCACCACAGAAGAAGATAGAGATAGTAAGAAACACAACCCGGAGAAACCAAGAAAGAATCCTAGGTTTACTCCAGTTTCCCCCAGTAATAGACACATTACTGAGAGTCAATTGAGTTCGGCAGTCCAAAGAGAACGAGAAATATCGAGACAAAATTTCTCAGGTTCCACTTACACTATGGGAAAGACTTCAACAATGGACGAAGGTAAAAAACCTAGCAAACTCAGTACCTTTACGATTCCCAGCGACAACATTGGTGGTCCATTTAGATGACTCCCTAAGAGTTAAAGAGGCTATTCCCAATACAAATAGGTTCAGGGGTTGTGGACAGTGGCACTCCGACAACTACACATCAATATCTTGGAAGTCTAATAAGTCTTTTCCTGTCACAGAAACAACATATCAATCTAATTCTAGACAGCCAAGTGATAGTCCACTGCATTAACAGGGGAGGTTCCAAATCAAGTCACGTAAATTAAGTGATGGTAGTTATCTTTTCAATGGCAACAGGGAACCTTTGCCACCTGTCAGCTGTTCCCCTGGCGGGAGTAAGAAATGTGGTTGAGGATGTTCTACCAAGGACACCTCGGCGGGAGTCGAAATGGTCCTTGGCCAAAAAGTCATTTAACTGGACCTACCAACAGGTTCCGGGTCTCCAAGTAGACCTATTTGCCACGGAATCCAACCACAAGCCACAATGTCATGTGGCCCCCAACCTGGACCCTCTGGCCTACGTCACAAACAGCATGTTAAAAAGATATGGTGGTTCCTCCAGATTTAACACAACCATTATAACAGGGTCCTATCTTCATATATATTTTCCCTCTTAGTGCCTTGTCTCCTAATAAGGAGCAGGGCGGCACCTGCCTTCCCTTTCCCCCCTACCTTAACATTGACCTTGATTTGGGCGTATATCAAAGATTTTAGTGAAACATGCTTCATTGAATTACTCTATTTTTAATTCAGTTCATTAACGTTTTGAGTATTTCCAAGCTTATGGGACCAATTCTCTGTTACTATTTCACAGAGCAACACAGTTTGAGCCCAGAAAAGGGATTTTAACGAAGGAAAAATCTATTTCTGGGCGAGGAACCTGTGTCGCCCAGTGAACCCTCCCTCCTTTTTCCTCACCCTAAGCTGGCCCAAGCTTGGGGTGCTAATAGGAATGATGGGAGAAGGATAGGTAGTGGTGGTGGTGTGTGTGTGGGGGGGGGGGGGGGCAGTAGCTGTGGTGAACGACACCTCGTAGTAATGGGGTATTTTGAGGAGGGAGAAGTCTAATTGGAAAGGGATCTCTGGTAGTGGTATCATTCGCCCCAGTTTTAATACAGACACCCTTTAGGGGTGAGCGAGCTGGATATATTCCCAGCATTCCATGCATCTTTTTTCTCTGGTATATTTAGCAGTATTTATACCTTTGAAATAGTGCTTTAAGGAGCATTTCACGGAGCGACACAGGTTGAGCCCAGAAATAGATTTTTCCTTCGTCAAAATCCCTTTTCTCTTCCCAAACACTTCTGCATCTCATACGTAAGTTTGAGAATTTTCCATACTAAGTTTGAAACACACATTTAAGAGGGAGAAACAGAAGTCAGTATAGTGACCAGAGTGGTGCAGCAAAATGTGTACTCAAGAATGGCTGAAGAAATAACAGTAAACACTGCCCGGTATGCTGGGAGACTTCCCCTTCCAGTGCACCAACTACGTTCAACCCTGCACTCAACAACAGAACATATTGCAACTGTGAGGGTAAGACTGCAGCATAACACATTAGTATTAAGAAGTATAATTGAGTACATAGGTAGCATTGTTAGTGCTGAGTGTACATTTGCACCAGTTCAGTGGCTAGAATGATACTAGTCATGAGGATAATAGATAGATGCACACATAAGCAGTGTACCAGCAGTACTGGGCATATGCAATGAATGGAAGCCATTAAAATATATTTGTCTTTAAGGATGGCATTACACAAACACTCATGGACCACAACAGGGTTGGTACACATGCTGAAAATTGGGCTGAAAGTCGGTTGTCCTATGCAAGGAAATTTTCTTGTTAACTGAGTAACATGGGACAATAACAGTCATGAACACTGTACAGTAATGAGGTCTTGTCTCTAACCCCCTTAATTTGGATATCTATATCCTACCTAAGGAGAATGAAAAATACAATGGTATACACCTCAGATGCGGAACCCTTTCACTGTAACTCTAGCAGGATAAGTTTCTATAAAAACAAAATCGGCTTTAAATATTCAATAGCCTCAATAACCTAGAATCCTAATCATTATAAGTTTCAATTAATTATTTTTCATACTTTACTTACAATATATCAAAAACAGTAATTCTACATGAAAAATATATTTCAATATCATCCAAAACAAAACCTTTCTAGTTATTTCTATCACAGAACAAACATTGAAAAATTAAAGATGATATAGGATTAAAATCCCAACCTATTCAAAGAACTGAAAAGAAATAAAACTGATTTATAATCCTAACATACACCAAATATTGGACCATCCTAAAACAAAATACAAATCAAATAAAAAATACTACAGTACCTTCCATGACTGACATGAAGATCGCAGCAGCTACAACATACGAAATGCTCTATTTTGTTGTTAAGAACCATGTAATCGAACCCTGAAAGTGATAATGAAATTTTCTTAATATGACATGGTATGTAAAAATCATTCCTTATTCCATTTCTGTTTGAGCTCTTCCTTCATGGAAATAAAAACAACTAAAAATATATATGAGAGACAGTGCTGTTGTGACGGCATTCAAAAAGGATGTGGAATTAGATAAGGGTTTCCTGTGGAGACACCGACATAATACTTGAAATTAGAGCTTCAAAAGAGAAGCGCATATTAGTAAATTTGTGTTTAAGAAAGTAATTTTAATATCATATCTACAATTTTAGAAATCAGATTTTATCTAAAGATTTGTACAATCATGTATTGAACATGTGGGAATATATTTTTATTAAAACCCCTAACAAATTTATACTAAAAAAAGGGGGAAATTTATATGAAAAGAATAAAAATATCAAAAATTTTAAAGTAATTTCTATTTTCCCTAAATATAAAAACCTGAGTCCATTAATTAGGGGATCAATTCAATTGCAGCTGGAACTCTGTATTAAAATTTATGAGGCATGGGCAGTAACAGGTAGTTACTGGCCAGTGGTGAGGAAGCCACAGCCCCTTGCCGGTACACTGAACATTCACTTTGATGGCAATGCAGGTAGGTAACACATCACTGGGGTTCTTCAAAAGAGCTGACAGGGGCTCTGATATGTGCAACCATTGGCTCTTAAGTGCCCATTGTAAAGAGCAAAGATACAGCCTCCTGAAGGAAACTAGTTTCTCTAAGGAGGATAGATGGCCCAGGAGCTTTTGCTATGAGTGAGTTGGAAGGAAATCCATCTCCAGACAGGGAGCTGCAATCTGCCTGAACCTCTTGGTTCTGTCAGAAGATGGATACACTCTGGCTTGGGCCAAGTCTATGAAGTATCCATGCCCAAGTACTGTATGTGGTGTTGAAGGACTAGGCTCGACTTCTCCAAGTTTAGCAGGAAACTTAGCTCTAGACAAAAATCGAACTAGATGTTCCAGTGACAAATGAGTTGTACCAGTCATAAAGGCACCTAAAGTCTTATTACCAAAGCGTGTGCCCATAAAGAAACCAGAGTCAGTAGGCAAGGCAATACTTATGGTGCTATGGACAGGCCGAAGCATAGCACCCTGAATTGTAACATTTACTTTCTGGAAAGGAAACGTAAGTACTTCCCTGACCCTGGTTGAACAGGGATTCGGAAATACGCATCCTTCACAATTATGGTCAGCAGGAAGTAGTAGTTTCTGATGGCTTAAACTACTGTACTTGGCGTCTCCAACTTGAACCTTGTTTGGAGCACAAACTGGTTCAAGCAGGAAAGGTCTATGATAAGTCTCCAGACTCCTGTCAGTTTCTCTACCAGAAAGATGTTGCTTAAGAAACCTGGAGACCTGTCAAGATTTCCTCTATAGCATTCTCCTTGAGCATTTGAAACATCTCTTCCTCTAGGAAGAGGTCTTTCTAAGATACCTTCATATAAAAGAACGGGATCATCGGAGTTCAAGTTAGTGGAGAGCAACAGCTTATGAATGTGACACAATATCCTCAGCAAAGTACTTCTATTGACCAAAGATCCGCCCAAATGAACTGCCGCTTTAGCCAACAACTTTGCAGGCATGTCTTCCCTGAGAGGAACCTCTGCCCATTCAGTTAGAGGAATATCCTTTGCGACAAAACGGATCTGTTGTATCCTGTCTTTTAAAGGAGGAATTATTCTCGGGCTCAGGTAGCAGCCTAAGTTGTGGTACTGGTTTGAGAGATGGTCTAGGGGGTTGGTGAGGACTTGGAAACAAAGCAGCAGCCCTCCTTATAAAAGAAGACAGTCTGGTTTTCTCAAACTTTTCCACCACTGCTTTTACTTTCAAGGGGGAAAAACATAGAATGGTCTATAATGTTGGAGTTTCTTAGGTAATGAGCATCCCTCTGTGTCATTAGTTTCATACAGTACATTTAGCAAGTACTTTATCTCTCCTCTTAAAAATGCAAGGACCCATATGTAAGCTGTCTGGTGAAGAACAAACTTCAGGCCTTTCGCCCCTGAACATACTAATTCCTCATACTGCTTTTTTAATTTCAGCATCACTAAGGTCCTCTGAACTGGCAAAAATATAAGCCATGTACTCTGTACAACACCTACGGGAAAGTTGAGAACTTAGCAGTTTACCAAACTCGTGTATTATTATTATTATCAAATGCTAAGCTACAACCCTAGTTGGAAAAGCAGGATGCTATAAGCCCAGGGGCTCCAACAGGGAAAATAGCCCAGTGAGGAAATGAAATAAGGAAAAATAAAATATTTTAAGAATAGTAACAACATTAAAATGAACATTTCCTATATAAACTTTAACCCTGGATAGGTACGCTCCTCGGACACCCCTTTAAGGGTATACTCGGACGCGAACAACCCCGACGCCAAAAAAAATTCTTGAAAAATCAGTTTTTGCAGTAACCTCCTTTTTTCTTTTGCCAAAAAAAACTTCAAAGAATGTTTAAAACAACTGTAAAGATAAATACTACTCATCTGCAGAAAAACTATTTATTATAAATGAAAAAAATTAAGTAGAAAAAAAAATGACCTTACATAAAAATTCATAAAAAAAAAAGTTTATACATATATACACAAATCCTTTTAGGAATTGATTCTTGAATGTTTAGGACACATCTTGATGTATTTTGGATGAAGTCAGACCCATGGAGGTGAAGATCTGAAATGAGAAAAAAAAGGTAACTTTTTTTGGCCCAAAAAATATGTCCAAATTTCATGAATTTTTTGGGGTACCCAAATGAAATAGGAAGTGGCTAATTTTTTTAGGGAATAAACATATGTTATCCTAAAATAGAAATATGTAAAAAAATCTTCATTATTTTGTAAATTACATTTATATCAGGGGCCATATCTAAAGGTAATTTTTTGAGTACTTAGAAATTTCGTAAAAAAATACATATATTTAATATATAATATGATATTTATGCAGGTAAAAATATACCAAAATATCACAAATTCTATAGGGAACAAGAATATATATAGATAGGGCAACTTACGCTTCGGATATGTCCACAAAATGGCCGCCAACCACACTGACTCAGACTCCCTAATCTGCCACTTGAAATGTAGGAAGGGTATGTCAATTTCAAGGTGTTATTTACTAATCTAATAATTCTTGGATATGCATAAAAATTGTATGGTGGGTTGCTGGATAATTGTCAATTATTTTACGACTATAAAATTAAAATTCTGACCCCAAAAAAATTTTTTGAAGGGAAATAAAATCGAAAAAAAAAAAAATGTAAAACAATATAATATTTTAGCTAAAAAAATTTGATGATATTCAATCAAAAAAGAAGTAAACAAAATTTTCCGACAAATAAACATCTAGAGGAATCATTACTCTGTGATAGTTCCTTAGTACGTAGTAATTTTGAAAGAAATGGGAAAAAACGAAAAAATGGCAATCACAGGAAAATCGAACACATACCTATATATACGCCATATCTGGCTAAAAATAAAGATAGGCATGGGTAGCCAGATCATCTAGAAACACTTCCCAACACTATAAAAATACAAGTTTTGCGACACTACTTGCCAATTCCTTACGGTAACATGACTAAGCAAAAAAATGCAAAACAAATAAAAAGGGGCACTCGCGGAAAAATGGCCAACATTCTAATATACGGCATTTCAAAAAAAAAAAATTTCAGCCACGTACTAGGCAAACCATCAAGGCACATTTTCCGACAAATAAACATCTAAATGAATCATTACTCTGTGATAGTTCCTTAGTACGTAGTAATTTTGAAAGAAATGGGAAAAAACGAAAAAGTGGCAATCGCAGGAAAATCGAACACATACCTATATATACGCCATATCTGGCTAAAAATAAAGATAGGCATGGGTAGCCAGATCATCTAGAAACACTTCCCAACACTATAAAAATACAAGTTTTGCGACACTACTTGCCAATTCCTTACGGTAACATGACTAAGCAAAAAAATGCAAAACAAATAAAAAGGGGCACTCGCGGAAAAATGGCCAACATTCTAATATACGGCATTTCAAAAAAAAAAAAAAATTTCAGCCACGTACTAGGCAAACCATCAAGGCACATTTTCCGACAAATAAACATCTAAATGAATCATTACTCTGTGATAGTTCCTTAGTACGTAGTAATTTTGAAAGAAATGGGAAAAAACGAAAAAATGGCAATCACAGGAAAATCGAACACATACCTATATATACGCCATATCTGATAAAAAAAAGATAGGCATGGGTAGCCAGATCATCTAGAAACACTTTCCAACACTATAAAATTATAAGTTTTGCGACACTACTTGCCAATTCCTTACGGTAACATGACTAAGCAAAAAAATGCAAAACAAATAAAAAGGGGCACTCGCGGAAAAATGGCCATTCTAATATACGGCATTTCAGAAAAAAAAAAATTTCAGCCACGTGCTAGGCAAACCATCAAGGCACATTTTCCGATAAATAAACATATAAATGAATCATTACTCTGTGATAGTTCCTTTGTACGTAGTAATTTTGAAAGAAATGGGAAAAAACGAAAAAATGGCAATCACAGGAAAATCGAACACATACCTATATATACGCCATATCTGGCTAAAAAAAAAGATAGGCATGGGTAGCCAGATCATCTAGAAAATCTTTCCAACACTATAAAAATATAAGTTTTGCGACACTTCTTGCCAATTCCTTACGGTAACATGACTAAGTAAAAAAATGCAAAACAAATAAAAAGGGGCACTCGCGGAAAAATGCCCAACATTCTAATATACGGCATCTCAGATAAAAAAAAAGACATGCACGTGTTAGCCCAACCATCAAGGCACACTTTCTAACACATAAACATGAAAAAAAAATCAATAATATACGGCAATTCTTTACTACGTAGTAAATTTTTACAAATATTGAAAAAAAACAGAAATTGGTAACCGCAGTTAAATACCCAATATACCAATAACTACGTCGTATCTGACAAAAACAAAGTCACGCATGGGTAGCCAGATCATCTAGACACACTTTCCAACACTAAAAAAGCAAAAGTTTTACGACACTATTGGGAATATCTTACGGAAAAATGACTTGGCAAAAAAATGAAAAAAAATGAAAAAGAGGCACTCGCGGTAAAATGCCCAACATTCTAATATACGGCATCTCAGATAAAAAAAAAGACATCCACGTGTTAGCCCAACCATCAAGGCACACTTTCTAACACATAAACATGAAAAAAAAATCAATAATATACGGCAATTCCTTACTACGTAGTAAATTTTTACAAATATTGAAAAAAAAACAGAAATTGGCAACCGCAGTTAAATACCCAATATACCAATAACTACGTCGTATCTGACAAAAACAAAGTCACGCATGGGTAGCCAGATCATCTAGACACACTTTCCAACACTAAAAAAGCAAAAGTTTTACAACACTATTTGGCAATATCTTACGGAAAAATGACTTGGCAAAAAAATGATAAAAAATGAAAAAGGGGCACTCGCGGTAAAATGGTCCTCGTGGTGATGAACGACATTTTAACTAAAAAAAAATCATGCACATGGTAGCCAAACAATCCACCAAGACTTTCCACAACTGATAACCTATACAAGTTGCACCATTCTACGACAATTTCATAATACGTAATAACTTTGATAATTATGCAAATTACCTTAGAAGGGTAAACTCGGTCGCGCTCGACCCCGACGCGTCTCAGAAATCGGGGAAGGAGTACAGCTACAGCAATGCACATCTGGACACTACTAGAGCGTGTAGGGGAGACACCTCCTGCAGGTCGATCACCCACAAATTCAGTCACGGGGGTGAGTCACGTGAGAAAAACCTCTCTTTTTTTGACGCTCGGGGTCGCGTACGACCCACCGTACCTATCCAGGGTTAAAAACTATAACAAAACAAGAGGAAGAGAAACTGGATACAATAGTGTGCCCGAGTGTACCCTCAAGCAAGAGAACTCTAACCCAAGACAGTGGAATACCATGGTACAGAGGCTATGGCACTACCCAAGACTAGAGAACAATGGTTTGATTTTGGAGTGTCCTCCTAGAAGAGTTGCTTACCATTGCTAAAGAGTCTCTTCTACCCTTACCAAGAGGAATGTAGCCACTGAAATTAGAGTACAGTAGTTAACCCCTTGAGAGAAGAAGAAAAGTTTAGTAATCTCAGTGTTGTCAGGTGTATGAGTACAGAGGAGAATCTGTAAAGAATAGGCCAGACTATTCGGTGATTGTGTAGGCAAAAAGAAAGAACCGTAACCAGAGAGAAGGGTCCTATGTAGTGCTGTCTGGCCAGTCAAAGGACCCCTTAACACTCTAGCGGTAGTATCTCAACGGGCGGTTGGTGCCCTAGCCAACCTACTACCTAGGAACTAATCAAGCTCATAATTTTCAAAAAGTGAGAGGGCTCTCCAGGACCTGATGCTGGGACCCATATGGGAGGAACCCAGCAGGTATCCACTATCATCTCTGTAATTTGCTTGGGATAGTCCTTGATCGTGATCGTAGTTGGATCAGGACCCGTCGTATTCTGACTTATCACAGAAGTATTTGGCTCTTATTACGGGTTATGATGGCGATGAAGTAACATCCCTGACTGATGAAAGCCAGACTGGGGTTCGAGTCCCGCTCAAACTTATTGGTTTCTTTGGTCACTGCAACCTCACCATCCTGGTAAGCTAATGATGGGGGGTTTGGGGTAGCCTATGGGTTTATCTGCTGAGTCATCAGCAGCCATTGCCTGGCCCTCCTTGGTACTAGTTTGGGTGGAGAGGGGGCTTGGGCGCTGATCATAATATGATCAGCGCCCATGGTCAGTCTCTAAGGCATTGTCCTGCTCGGCAGAACAATGTTACTGTTCCTTGCCTCTGCCTTTTATGAGCGGCCTTAAAACCTTTACAGCGTGAATTCTTCACTTTGCTTAAATATCTTTACTGTCTCATCTGGAGCCTGAAGAACTAGATGAAGCAACAGACCCGGAATGAGGAGGGTTCCGATCAAAATGAGTGCGAGACTTATGGGCATGTGTGGGATAAGGGAGAGAGAGTTTCCTTTCCTTCTCTGAATTAGAAGCCTGTGGGGAAGAAAAGGAATGAATGGGTGTATCCCACAGAGAACATCTATATTTCTTCGCCGAATAATATGGCGGGGAGTCTGACCTCCGTCTTTTATGCAGAGGACTGTCTCAAAAGTCAATGATTGGTGTGACACAAGCAAATGGCAGATATAGCTCCGAAGCCCGTTTCCTCTCAAAACTCTGTGTTTGTCTAAGGTTGGGTTTAAAATCACCCATAGCTACTTTAACTGATCTAGGGACAAGCATAGCAAAAGCTAACTTAGAATTTCCATTTCTAGATGGACCTGAAACGTTATGTTAATCTCGTAGAGGAATATAAACTCGTTCCAGTTACGTTAATACGAGTTATTGTTACTCGCGAGATGGTGGCCTCATGTCTTGCTTGCAAGTGAGATGGGATGGTGGTGCATTCAACTGGTGTGTTTACTTCATTATGAGTGACAAAGGCTGTGTGCGCATTCAGCGACCAGGCGTTCCCTGACTATTGCATATAAAAAGCACACTTGCTTGTACTGTACCTAAAATCAAACGTGGGTCATGTTTGTGAGCTTGTGGGTGCTGAGATAACATTACAGTCGCACTATGATGATATGATCAGGTCTGTAATTCCTGGTGAGGTCTACCTGAAATATTTAAAAAATAAAGGTGGTCTTCCATGGAAAAAAGCTAGGTGCCCTCTTCTGAGGGGAAGACTTTACTTTAGGATCTCTAGGAGTTGAAGGAAGGTCAGAATAATCATGAGTGAGAATAGAAAAATAGTAAGCTCCTTCTAAAAAAGTCGCTTCTGTACCTGATGAAGTAGAATGATCTGTTACCTGTCTGTGAGGTGTTTGCATAGGTGTACATTTAGGTGATACTTTTAAAATTCTCATCAGGGAGCATTCTTGGATCATGGAGGAAAAAAATCCTGGATATGTAGAATTTGGAACAAAAATATGATCTAAGTTAATTACATTTGTGGGGGGGAGATGGAGACTTGTTAAGGTTAACATAAGCAGGCAAGACCAATGTAATTGCAACATCTCTCGCTCTAGCTGTAAATGAGCTGAAGACAAAGGATTATACATCACCTTATAAGATCTCGGGTTCAATAATCATAATAAGCAATAACACATCAACAAAATCATGCACAAAATGGTTGTCTATTTTGGTCATCGGATTTTCGGGAAACTCCGTTGAGAATGTATCTGAAAGAGGAAGGTCAGGATTTGGGAAGAAAGGCTTCTGCTTCTTGTTTTCAATGGAGAAAGAAGCATAAGGGGAGTAATCCCTCTTAGCCTTCTTCTTCCAACAACTACTGTACAGTATTTCTCCCATTGAGAGTGCAGCCAATCCCAGAAAAATTCACAACAAGAGGTAAAGGAGCATTGCTTACCATGATACCCAGGCCACAATAGATGGGGATCTACCTTCACTCAGGTCATGATGGTGCCACAATGACTACCTCCAAGACCACGGCAGATTCTCACATTCACAGGAGAAACACTCATAATCACAAATGCACTGAAAGTAGAGAAAAAGCACAAAGCGAAGCATACCATGGCCAGCAGTTGAAGCAGCATCTGACTAGAATGGCGACCAAGAGTAAAGTGATGCAAGTCATGCTGATCTAGCTGCTCTTACCCAAGTGCAGGTGGGACGTTGGCAACAATACAACATTACCAGAATCACACAATTTCCTTAATTCTGGTCATAGCCAAACGACAACATAGTAAACCCTTTTAAATGACGATGGTGTGTATTTCACATAGGAACAAACAATTATATTAATCAACTGGTAGATATATATTACAGTAGATCCAAAACTCCAATCCCTTTAAGAAAATTAAAACCAAATAAAATGTGGTCCTGGAATTTTGACAATCGTTATCTTTCTAATCTGCTAAACCTGGACATTCAATCATGAAATTTCTAACATTAAAAGGCATCAAACAATCTTCAAAAAAGGAATGACATACTTTACTTATCAGAGACCTGATATTAACCCTAGCGGTTGATAATCGGGGAGGAAAGAAGCAAAAAGTTCCTTCAGCATCAACAAGGAAATTGCCTCGGAAAGTATTAGAGGAGTCTTTTTATGCTTCTTCTTTCCAAACTTTACCCACTGCTGTTAAGACCAAGATATACACACTGTCCCATAGGGGAGCCTAAGAACAGCCCTACCCCTATAAAAAGCATAAAGTACACGAGGATCTTCAGTCAGCTTTGACTTATACCTTCCGTGTCTGATCTTTTCCAGGGCACTACTTGTTATCCATGTCAACGACCGATTCCAGCTCGCACCGAAGTAATCTCCCATATACGGTATCACGTATGAACTCATATCACGAACATACTGACATAAAAGAAAAAGATTCGACTGCTTGCAATAATCAGGGAGCAGTAGGGGCACACCCTCCTGCAGAGTGGCTAAATAGATGGGAAAAATCCCTCACCTAATTGTTATTATCTAACTACCTTGTTAACGATGTAACTGGCCAAAGTATCTCCTACATTCAAGGGCAAAGGGTCTGCTTTTGCACTGGAACAAATGATAAATATAAACTCCTGAAAATCATAAGGTAAAATATTTCAACATACATCAGCATTGCAAACCACCTACATATTAAAAGAGAATATGTTCCAAAAACTTTGGAAGGATCTTCAAACAAAATGGTTCACCAGTGTAAAGATAATACTTACAGAAATCTTCAAGAGATAAATATGTTTTTGTTTTTCTTCAATATGAGAGTAGACATGATTTCCTACTGCCAAAGTGTAAGCAAACCATTGTGAATAAATCCTGTTTACAGTTCAACATACTGTAAACCTATTCTTGTTATGCAGATACAGCAAAGCTGTTATGTGCAAACAACAAAAATACATTGTACTGTACAGCAAATTACAAATTGGTCAATAAAGGTTTACTCATTTCAATCATTACTGGTTAAGGTTTTAGACATGACTTACCTTGTTCCCAAGAGGTATTGGCGGCAACGTTATTTCCGTAACGATCAATCTTTACGATGACATTAAACTTCTAACATCAAACGCTCCGGTCAAAGCCTTCTCTTCAGGGATTTAAATCACTTTTCACAGCCCATTGGGTCAAAAGTTCTTCAGAGATTTTCATGTTTGCCATTATTCAGACTTTCTAGAGGCTGAGAATACAAATACACAAACAAAATCTCTCATTCATAATCATCACAGATAACTTATTAATTACTTTGTAATTTTTTTTCTTTTATCATAAAGTTCTCAGAACTCTAGCTGCTTGTAGCAAGATGAGCGTCTTTTCCATCTTCAAAAACCTCATTAGGTAGAGCATTCTTTACATATTTTTGCTTTTCCAGCAGTTAATGTATTTCAAGATCTACCTCTTCTTGTTCATTAAACAACTTTCTCAATCTGAAAAAAAAATATTATTAGTGCTAGGTTAAGCTACAACCCTAGTTGGAAAAGCAGGATGCTATAAGCCCAAGGGCTCCAACAGGGAAAGATAGCCCATTGAGGAGAGGAAATAAGGAAATAAATAAACTACATGAGAAGTAATGAACAATCAAAACATTTTAAGAATAGTAACATTAAAATAGATATACAGTAGTATAGATTAGCACATTTACAAATAATAAAAACTGCCCGAGAAAACAATGTAGGCTATATAGTACAACATCACATTTTATAAGTAATTTGTATTTTCCTAACTTTTGAAGGAGCATGATTTCAACTAAACTGAAAATCAGTGGTTAAAACAAATCCAAGAGGTATTTCAAATGTGTGACATAGTTGTGGGAGGAGCTAATATTAATAAGGGCGGAACTGGTGGGTAGTAGTAAGCCCCACCCACCTGACACCCCACTGAATAGCTCCACCCCCTTTTTACAAGCTGCTCCTCCAACTATTACGTCACACATTTGAAAGAGTTCTTAGATTTGTACTTAAGAAAGATGTTCATATTAACAACATCCAAAACAAGGGATCATTTCTCTTTTGGAGGTAATTAGAACTGTTACTGGTCTTTTTACAGGTATTTTGAACAGCTTTGAAATTGTTAATCTTCAAAAACACGTTTCTCAAGGTTCACAAACCAAACAAAGACATACATCTTAGGGTAAAATACAATACGGCAAACTAAGAGAATGTTGTAGTCTCAGTGGGTATGTAGATACTGATACAGCTCCTAGGTTAGGTTAGGTGGGGAGGGAGCCATAGGTTAGGTTCGGTGGGGAGGGAGCCATAGGTTAGGTTCGGTGGGGAGGGAGCCATAGGTTAGGTTCGGTGGGGAGGGAGCCATAGGTTAGGTTAGGTGGGGAGGAAGCCATAGGTTAGGTTCGGTGGGGAGGGAGCCATAGGTTAGGTTCGGTGGGGAGGGAGCCATAGGTTAGGTTAGGTGGGGAGGGAGCCATAGGTTAGGTTCAGTGGGGAGGGAGCCATAGGTTAGGTTCGGTGGGGAGGGAGCCATAGGTTAGGTTAGGTTCAGTGGGGAGGGAACCATAGGTTAGGTTAGGTGGGGAGGGAGCCATAGGTTAGGTTAGATGGGGAGGGAGCCATAGGTTAGGTTCGGTGGGGAGAGAGCCCTAGGTTAGGTTAGGGGGGGAGCCATAGGTTAGGTTAGGTGGGGAGCCATAGGTTAGGTTCGGTGGGGAGGGAGCCATAGCTTAGGTTCGGTGGGGAGGGAGCCATAGCTTAGGTTCGGTGGGGAGGGAGCCATAGGTTAGGTTAGGTGGGGAGGGAGCCATAGGTTAGGTTCGGTGGGGAGGGAGCCATAGGTTAGGTTAGGTGGGGAGCCATAGGTTAGGTTTGGTGGGGAGGGGGCCATAGGTTAGGTTCAGTGGGGAGGGAGCCATAGGTTAGGTTAGGTGGGGACGGGGCCATAGGTTAGGTTCGGTGGGGAGAGAGCCATAGGTTAGGTTAGTTGGGGAGCCATAGGTTAGGTTCGGTGGGGAGGGAGCCATAGGTTAGGTTCGGTGGGGAGGGAGCTATAGGTTAGGTTAGGTGGGGAGGGAGCCATAGGTTAGCTTAGGTGGGGAACCTTAGGTTAAATGGAGAATCTTAGGTTAGGTGGTACTTGTGCTTGTTTCCTTTTTGACATGCAGATTTTCATTCAAAACCTCTTGGATCTTAACAATGATTTACTGTATAAATTTTAATTTCTATCAAATCTGGAATTTGGTGTAAGAAATGAACGAGTACAGACTATTCTGGTGCAGGTTTTTTTAATTTCTATCAAATCTGGAATTTGGTGTAAGAAATGAACGAGTACAGACTATTCTGGTGCAGGTTTTTTTTATAAACACTATGATTAATAGGGGATGGGACATAGTAACTTACACATCGATCAAATAAAATGTGAAGACCAGTTCATTTGCTAATTTCATTATTTACTATCGAGATCGATTGTGGATTACTATGCATGCAATTTTTGTCACCTGTTTTTTATGTGGTTTTTTGTTTAAGAGCTTCCAAATATTTTATGCCCAAGTTCTCGGATATTGTTTTACAAAAGCCTTTTTTTCCCCCATCCGCTTCTGTTCCAGCATGACTACTGTCGCAGGAAGATGTCTTCTACGGAAATTTATTCTATTTCGAAATTTTGTGTAATTCTATCCACTTTGGTCAATAATTACGTTTAAAACACACTATTCAGTATATAGCTATTGTTGTTGATGTTTAAAGTAAAAGATATACCAGAAATAATGAGCCACGATTGGCGTCCGCAGCTCATCCATGTACCACTTGACAGAGGCGCAATGAGAAATGCTTATTTGCAAGTGAAGCGAGGCCCGGCAGAGCAAAGACCATTTAAAGCACATGATCAGAATCATAAGAAATTATACATTACGCCACTTACACGAATCATATAACTTTCCGACTGGTTATATAGTATATATTATGCCTTTTTGAAGATTGCGATGGTACGTGTGTAGATTGTTGGGTCACCCAGTCTGCTGTTCGCATAGAAAACGAGAATACTTCCTATCCGTGTCCGTTGTCACCCATATTTTATAGTATCTACAAGTATGTTGGTTAACGAACTAACGCTAATTAATCACTTACTGGTCTTCGCTCCGCCGTGGCTTGTAATTAAACATTATATCACTAATTCTCTGTTCCGTGAGGAGGTACGTGTTGCGCTACGCACGTTAGCCGAGTGGACGAGTATTTTATCATATGAAAAATCGTTGACCCAGTCACCTACAAACCACCTATTACAATTTCTACAATTCACTTGTTTTTAGTTGGTTGGTTTTAGATTGCCCTGCCTTGCGTTGGCATGAAGGAGAGGTAGGTTATATATATGAAAGCATTATGGTTATACTAGGCTGATGATGGGATATATAGGAAAGGATGAAAGCACCATGACGACCGCGGCCGGAGTCCCAAGTTCAGACGAGGCGCTGCAAAGCAGACATGACCAAAACCCGGTTCGACCTTGGTCCTGGAGTCATTTTAACCCACTCCCATCGCAACCCGAAAAGGAAATTGTTTTTAGTGTTACCAACCCAAAATCATGATGTCCCCCTGGGACCCCCAATATTAGTTGCTGTGTACTTTAAAGTCTGATCCTATCACTAAAGGGAACTTTACTCTCTCCAGGACCTACAAAATCACTATAATATATATTCTTTCGTATCTAAAGCGGGGTTTACACGGCCGAGCAGCTCGTTGAGCCCGGTTGTCGAACCTACTTGTAGAACGGCTCGAAGAGCTTTCAGGCAGTCATCGAGCCTCAGTGTGCCTCGTGCTAAAACAAGTCAACATGTCTCTCGACCTGGACGATTTGATAGCTATTGCTTTAGCAGTGGCACTAAGAAGAAAAAAAAAAAGATCAAAAGAGAGAAATTTTCATAGACCAACTTGCTTGTTGCTTTAAAATTAGAGTCTGATGACTGGCGCAATTATTTGCGTATGGATGAAGACACGTACATTGATCTACCGAATCGTGTCACCCCTTTCATTACTATGAGGAAGGCCATAACTCCACATGAAAGACTGAGTGTCCGCTATTCCTTTGTTTCTGGCTACTTTATTGGAATAGTCTTTTGATTTAACTTTCCATAAAGCTGGATGAGCCCGATATGCATGTATGAAATCAAGTACGAATTCCTTCTCATTCTTACTTTCATTAATGGCAGCAATTATGCATTTCTTTGATGATGTTTCCTCTAGCAGGTTTGAATAACAACTGAGGTTCGATGCTCGACACCCGTTCACACCGCTCGTCAAACAATGTAGCTCCGCCCACAAAAGTCAAGATGAGCCTGACTTACACTGAGCCGCTCGACGAGCGCGCTCGACAACCAAATAGCCCGTTTACACGCTCGAACATCAATTCAAACACAGGGTTGTCGAGCCAGGCTCGACGAGCTGCTCGCCCGTGTAAACCCCGCTTAACATATCACACTATTTGTCGTTTATCATCAAATTCACATTATCGAAAAACAGATTAAGTCTTCAGTGTCTTCTTGAACAATATTTTCCTTAATCAATTCTCTAACTTGAATATTGTTTTTATGTTTGAATATTTGGAGCCTCTGCCGTTTATGGGGACAGCCCTTTGACCGGCCGAAAATCGAGGTAAAAAAGTCCGAAATCGGCTCTTTTTTACGGGAATGATTTGTTAAATAATGTAGATTGACGGGACAGTATTAAATTGTAAAACCGAATGTTTCTTGAAATCGAGTAAAAAAAAGTCCGAAATCGGCTCTTTTTACGGGAATGATTACATGACGTGTCCTTAAAAACTACAAACTTAACGAAGGGGTAAATATGTAGATTGACGGGACAGTATTAAATTGTAAAACCAGTATTAAATTGTAAAACCGAAGGTTTCTTAGACTGGGATGACACGGGCTCTATCTATCGGGAAAGTTGGAAACTAAGTAGGAAAATCTGCTCTTTTTCGCGGGAATGATCACGGAATAAAATATTAAATTCACTAGTTTTGTAACTGCTTGTCCCAACAATCTACATACTAGGAACCCTCTGGTCATGGATGTCGGAAATGTGCGAGAAAAATGGACAACTAACCCAAAATTCCCCTCCTAACCTGACCTACAAGCCATGTCCTTACCTTCATCGTGAACTAAACGGGGGGGCTGACGCCCCCCTGCGACCCCCCAAACACTGTTGCTAACATACAAACCCCACAAACCAAACCTAACCAATCCTAGTAGTTCCCAGGTCACTACCCCTAGCCGGGGGCAAGCCCCCGGACCCCCTTCGTAAGTCTCTCTCCTACAGAAAAGAAGTTCCATGTCCTTACCTTCATCGTGAACTAAACGGGGGGGCTGACGCCCCCCTGCGACCCCCCAAACACTGTTGCTAACATACAAACCCCACAAACCAAACCTAACCAATCCTAGTAGTTCCCAGGTCACTACCCCTACCCGGGGGCAAGCCCCCGGACCCCCTTCGTAAGTCTCTCTCCTACAGAAAAGAAGTTCCATGTCCTTACCTTCATCGTGAACTAAACGGGGGGGCTGACGCCCCCCTGCGACCCCCCAAACACTGTTGCTAACATACAAACCCCACAAACCAAACCTAACCAATCCTAGTAGTTCCCAGGTCACTACCCCTAGCCGGGGGCAAGCCCCCGGACCCCCTTCGTAAGTCTCTCTCCTACAGAAAAGAAGTTCCATGTCCTTACCTTCATCGTGAACTAAACGGGGGGGCTGACGCCCCCCTGCGACCCCCCAAACACTGTTGCTAACATACAAACCCCACAAACCAAACCTAACCAATCCTAGTAGTTCCCAGGTCACTACCCCTAGCCGGGGGCAAGCCCCCGGACCCCCTTCGTAAGTCTCTCTCCTACAGAAAAGAAGTTCCATGTCCTTACCTTCATCGTGAACTAAACGGGGGGGCTGACGCCCCCCTGCGACCCCCCAAACACTGTTGCTAACATACAAACCCCACAAACCAAACCTAACCAATCCTAGTAGTTCCCAGGTCACTACCCCTACCCGGGGGCAAGCCCCCGGACCCCCTTCGTAAGTCTCTCTCCTACAGAAAAGAAGTTCCATGTCCTTACCTTCATCGTGAACTAAACGGGGGGGCTGACGCCCCCCTGCGACCCCCCAAACACTGTTGCTAACATACAAACCCCACAAACCAAACCTAACCAATCCTAGTAGTTCCCAGGTCACTACCCCTACCCGGGGGCAAGCCCCCGGACCCCCTTCGTAAGTCTCTCTCCTACAGAAAAGAAGCTTTGGCCAGCACTCAAAATTATATCTTATCCACATGATCATATTATAGGTTACTCAGGCTTACCTTAAATTTCGTAGTCGCTAAAACCACATCAGGGCCACATCACCTGTTTTACACTTTTTACATGTACCTCTAAAATCCCTTAAGAGGCCTTCTCGAAATAAATAGTGAAAGAATTCGGGGGTAACACGAGTGAAATCACGTAGATGTATATATCTGAGGGTCTTAATTGCATCAATCTGATCAATACAGGAGATAAACTCGAAAATATCACTCACAGAGAAACTATACGGAACAGGTCTATCCATCACAGCGGTTAGACTTGGAAAGGGTCGGCTGTAGGTCAATCTCGGGTCATGGGGGGGATTAAAAATTTGAAATCACGCGGCCCACGAAAGGGTTAGTTCGGTTGCTTTGTTTGACACTGGCTTTATCTGACGAAATATCTTAACTAGATGCTGGATAACCTAACCTTTGTTTGTATATAAAACAAAATAGTATTCGGCATAATTTTGGGACGATTTCGAAAGAAATAACAATCTTAATAAGAGATTAAAATGAAAATTGTTGAAATTAGCGAAAACATACGTACGAACATCGAAAACTGTTCATGCTTGCGCGACCTGCTGATATGCGAATCGAGCGCCGCCAAACGGGTGTTATTATAATCAGGCAGGAAACAATGATTGCGGGAAATTTTACGACCGAGTAAGTTGGCCGTGGCTTCAGCGTACGACGCATTGTAACGGCCTTTTTCTAACATAACATTTCATGATAAATATCCCAGCAGTATCAAATGTCACTAAACATGACGTGTCCTTAAAAACTACATACTTAACTAAGGGGTAAATATGTAGATTGACGGGACAGTATTAATTTGTAAAACCGAACGTTTCTTAGACTGGGATGACACGGGCTCTGTCTATCGGGAAAGTTGGAAACTATGCAGGAGCTACCCGTGACTTGCGTACGGACCATGCTGAACTTAGAAAATATTGCCGTGGTAAAGGTAAATTGTGTTATTAGTCAAAACGATAAATTAACATCATATTATGGTATGTTAGAAAATTGTAAAGAACATCAACCCCATAATGAAATACGATTTGGCTAGTAATAAGAAAGATATCCCTGTCCCCATAAACGGCAGACACCCCGAATATTTATATAAATAGGCTATTTATGACATACTTAATATTCATGATACGTATTTCCTACTAATCTCTTCAATTCCAATTCATAACCTTTGAAATATCTTATTCATTATGCTGATCCAGGAGAGGCTAAGAAAACTCAAAACAAGTGGTTTTCCTCCAATATTTGTGATCAGAATTGAATAAAACACAAAGTAGGAAAAATATACGTTTCATGATATATCTACCCAAACTTTATGGTAGTTACGAGTTAATAGTCTATCACGTGCCCTGATTTCATGAAATGACATTTATGTAGTTATGTATGAGGTTTATAAATGAGATCTACAGTAAATACAATACAGTTCCAATAAATAAACACAAAAATTCCATTGCATTTTTAAAGGCTAAAAAAGGCAATCTTCCACTATGTGCACCTTCTGATTTACGACACTTTCCCCCACTTAAGTCACTATTATAAGTAAATATATCGACACTGATTATCACTAAACCAAGATATTATTCCTTTCGACATCGAAAGTTGATAAATTATACCATAAAAATGACAAAATTGAACTGCTAATGCCAAGTCCAAGTATATCGTTAACTATTGTAAGCAAACTGATCTTCCTCCTCTCGTCTACATAGGAATTCTAGACAACTGAATTACTTTACTTCATTTTGTTTTCTTCATTAATTTGGAATTTATAATTATTATTATTATTATTATTATTATTATTATTATTATTATTATTATTATTATTATTATTATTATTATTATTATTATTATTATTACTTGCTAAACTATAACCCCAGTTGGAGGAGCATGATGCTATAAGCCCAGGGGCTCAAACGGAAAATAGCCAAGTGAAGAAAGGAAACAAGGACAAATAAAATATTTCAAGAGAAGTAACAACATTAAAATGAATATTTCCTATATAAATTATAAAAACTTTAACCAAACAAGAGGAAGACAAATGAGATAGAATTGTGTGCTCGAGTGTACCCTCAAGCAAGAGAACTCTAACTTAAGACAGTGGAAAACCATGGTACAGAGGCTATGGCACTATTCTAATAGTTAGTAAAATAACTCCCTTTTGTATGGTTGGTTTTTATGTTGCTTAATGTCGTGATTTTCACTTCGACAGATAATAACGTTCTTGGCCCGATGTTAGGGGCCGATAGCAAGACCTTGAAGAGGTAAGACTCCAAAAACCTTCCAGGAATCAACAAAATACAGCTACACTTTAATAATTTTATTACAAAAATAATGATTTAATGCAAGGGAAATACATAATCAAACATTTACTCAACATACCAAAGAAACACGTGACTAAATAGCCTTGACTAGACCACTACTGTACGCCTCCCAGATTGATCTGTCCAGCGACATCTTCAATAAACTGCCGAAGGCATGCGCTCGTCTACGCCTAGCACCCCCACCAAAACCTATCTCCTGGTCCCTGGAGAAGGTGCTCCATTTTGCCTCCAACTTGGACAACGATTCGTGCCCTCTCAAGGATCTGACTCAAAAAGTTATATTTCTTTTTGCTCTTGCCTCAGGAGCCCGAGTCAGCAAAATAGTGGCATTATCAAGAGACGAGGGTCATATCCTGTTTACAGACTCAGGGGACCTTACCCTCTTCCCGGATCTGACGTTTCTCGCTAAAAACGAACTACCCACCAAAAGATGGGGCCCTTGGAGAATCTGCCCCCTGAAAGAAGATGCCTCTCTATGTCCAGTAGAGAGCCTCAAGGTCTATCTTCGTAGAACTTCTGACTTTGGTGGAGGCCAACTCTTCAAAGGAGAAACATCGGGTAGCGACCTGTCACTGAAACAACTAAGAGCAAAAATCACCTACTTCATTCGCAGAGCAGATCCTGACAGTACACCCGCAGGTCATGATCCTAGAAAAGTCGCATCGTCTCTGAATTTCTTCCAGAGCATGAATTTCGAAAGCCTCAAGAGTTTCACAGGCTGGAAATCCTCGCGTGTTTTCTTCAAGCATTACGCGAAACAAGTGCATGAAGTCAAACATTTCGTAGTAGCCGCAGGTAGTGTTATGAAACCTGCACCTAACTCTGCATAGAACAGTGAGTTACCTGGGACTTTAACTCTTCGGGTGCCTATGTTGACCCTCGTGTGATACGCAGTGAATTCAGAGACACTTAGTGTTTTTTCAGAGACTGTTCTTTACAAGGTGAAATGTCATAGTCGTCACATGAGTGCCACATGCCTAGAGCATGTGTTTTTTCATTATTAAAGACTGACGTTCCTTTGGAACCTGTGCCTTCTAATAATTTGAAATTTTCTTTCAGATTCAAGAGCGAAGTCTTTCATTACTATGTACATTATAATTTATTGTAAATTACTTTACATCCCTTATTACATTTATTTAATATATTCTGCAATTGTGAAATAAAATTTCTATTTTATTACTTGTGCATCTCAATCCGCTCCTACTTATACTATGAAATACATGGTTGTCATAGTTTCATTATCCCCTTTTCTTTCAAAAATGATGAAGAATAATTGGTTCAATCCACATTATATACTCACCTATGCGATGTAATATTCCTAACTGAATACTTACTTGCGCTATACCTTCGAGACCAGATAGTTCTCTTGTTACACAATACAGTGCCTAACCACCACTTGTCTGTCATTGAGAATGTTCCTATATGAATATCAACCATTCAGTCTTGTCTCCGAGTTCTTCACGTTCTCCCCGCAAGGTGGGTAGCCCTTCGATGACCACTTTGATCTTCAGCATGGTCTGTTGGGACTTCTCTGCCAAAGGGGGCAGGAAGTTTCATACCCACGGAACCTCTATCGAGGTCACTATGCTTACCCTATTCAAAGCCCTTGGCACTTACACTACAAGGGGAAATCTACCACGATATATTAATTCTCTGGTATTCTTCCATCAGGACGCCATGGCTTGAGCCCAAAAAACGGATTTTGAGCGAAGCGAAAAATCTATTTTTGGGTGAGATAGCCATGGCGTCCTGATGGACCCTCCCTGCTACTTTGTCCAGCCTTTCAGGCCCCACCCTGTCCTGCTGTATCATGGTGATCGGCAAGCAACTGACATCAAGATGAGGACGGACGTGACGTCATTTAGCAATGGCGCCCGTTTGTTTACGTTTCGAGTACCAAAAGTAGCCACGGACGAGTATAGCTGTGGAACGGCTCCCCAGCTATTCTCCGCTCCTCCACATCGAAGTGTTAAATATGTGGGGTGCAGATAGCTATGTGGCGCGTTAATACATGCGTCCCCTGTTGATATACGATGTCTTAAAGGGAAACCTTTAGGATACTCGCTCCAGAAGTTAGAATTCTGTGATAACCTGTGGTTAAATTCTCTGGGAATATCTTAGTAGTTATATACCCAAGGAAGCTACCAAAAAGGAACCTTCCATCAGGACGCCATGGCTTGAGCCCAAAATTTCAACAACTGTTATTTACCTACCGAAAATAAATGTTGAAAAGAGTATTGATTTTTTTTTCTTGGCCAAAAAAAACATTTACATTTTTTTCTCATCTTAGGGAAAGTTACCTTGTTGTTCCTCCAACCCCCCCCCCCCCACGCCCTGGATCTTACCAAAGAGTGCTCAATTATCGTAGAATAAGTGCTTAGAATAGTTTCAGTTTATTTTCTTATTTAGATTATAGGTGAATATTTTTGTGGT
>NC_090725.1:303869195-303911695 GCF_036898095.1 Palaemon carinicauda | reverse complement strand
TATACCATCGAAACAAGAGCGGGAATTGGCAAAAATACGAATAACGGTTTAGCACCTCATGATCAGACCCAGGCAAATGTCAAGTCTCATTTAAAAGAAGAAGAATCTCATTTCTCCGTCCTGGCACGACACTCAAAAAGGCCACCTTACACGAACTTAGCGTCAGGCTTCCCCTATAAAACTCTCACTCGAGATTTATTGCCTAACCCGAATAAAATGCGGACTCAGGACACGAGGTCTTCTCTCTACAGTCGGAAGCCTTGCCTCTCACATCACTTAAAGACAGCTCACTTTAATCTAGATGAATGGAAGCCAAAAAGAGGCCCTCCTTCGTGGTATGGAGATGACGCCCCCTTTCTAGGGCCGTTGAAAGGCCAGGTGGACATCCTCAGAGAAACTGTTTTTGTACCTGTGCTGAAAGATGCTCTTTGCGAGTGATAGAATTTCAAGGTAAGATCAACAGTATGTTTATGTTTTTTTCTAGATACTACCGCTAGAGAGTTATGGAGTCCTTTGACTGGCCAGACAATACTTCATTGGATTCTTCTCTCTGGTTACGGTTTATTTTCCATTTGCCTACACATACACCGAATAGTCTGACCTATTCTTTACATATTCTCCTCTGTCCTCATACATCTGACAACACTGAAATTATCATATAATATTCTTCACTCAAGGGGTTACTGCACTAATTGTTCAAAGGCCACTTTCCTCTAGGTAAGGGTAGAAAAGACTCTTTAGTTATGATAAGCAGCTCTTCTAGGAGAGGGACAATCCAAAATCAAACCATTGGCCTCTAGTCTTGAGTAGTGCCATAGCCTCTGTACCATGGTCTTCCACTGTCTTGGGTTATAGTTCTCTTGCTTGAGGGTACACCGGCACACTATTCTATCTTTTTTTCTCTTCCTCTTGTTTTGTTAAAGTTTTTATAGTTTATATAGGAGATATCTA
Source organism: Palaemon carinicauda (assembly GCF_036898095.1). NCBI lineage: Eukaryota > Metazoa > Arthropoda > Malacostraca > Decapoda > Palaemonidae > Palaemon > Palaemon carinicauda. The sequence goes on along the minus strand of NC_090725.1, from coordinate 303,910,744 downwards.
TTTTAATGTTGTTAATGTTCTTAGAATATTTTTTTTCCTTGTATCCTTTCCTCACTGGGCTATATGTTAATTCGTTTTCAAATTGATATTTCTTTTATAATGGTGTTACAGATAGCAGCTTTCTTAATTCTATCTCTTTCTCTTTCGACTTGTTTTGCGATCTTTCTAATATTATATTCATTTAATTCCTGGCCTATCCATTTAGAAAATTGCACCAGCCTATAGTTGTAGATGATATATATATATATATATATATATATATATATATATATATATATATATATATATATATATATATATATATATATATATATATATATATATATATGTGTGTGTGTGTGTGTGTGTGTATGTGTATGAATATGTATGTGCACGCGTGTACTTATCAACAGATCCAACATGATAAACTAGTAAAGTTTATAATAATCAAATTTTCTTCTTTTTTCAGGTTGCTTTCAAGAGAAACCCAAATCCGGAAAATTGCAATGTCGTTTATTTTGGAAACGACATTGAAAAGATAGAAAACATTGTAAAGGAGTCTTTATCTTGAGAACATCTATAATATTGGAAGACTTCACGAACGAGCTGAGAATATTTGAAAAACTTCATCACCCGAAAATAAAAGTGTGTAAGTTTTATAGTGATCATAAAAGTGTCGCCATAGTTCGGTTGTGGCGTTGGACACTAAAAGCGTAGGCCTACATCGTGGTTTACATGAATGGACGTACAGAAAATTGTTCAAAAACGCCACTTTCGTAATATTTCTGTAATGGTGAGTGATTTTGATATGCATGGTTGAATGGATAAAGAGGTGAAGAACAATGCAGAAATCAAATAAATTTTTAACGTCTTATTTTTTTTATTTCATCCCTTTAAAGTAAGTCTTAGAGAAACATTCTCGTACTATTCAGTAATTCATCAATTTTCTCAACTTAACGGTAACTGTTAATTCGTCTACTAGAATAGAAACATAGATTCCAATTACTATATTTCCTGAAATACTTAGAGTAAAAGTAGATTTTAGTATCTCTTAAATAACATGGTATGAAACTAAACTAGTGAAAGTTGATAAGGCGACGATTTCCCGTCCAATTTGAGCGTGAAGAAAACTCGTCAATTTGAGAAGGAAAGTTCAACGAAATAGCGAAAGCTGTTGGGTTTAAATTGGCAGCCATGCAAATCTTTCTTTTTTTTTTTTATTGAAAAGTCGACTAGAAAGTCTTTACGATGAAATAATCCAATGAAAGTCTTTTGTAGTTGGGTAAATCTGAGTGGTGTAAATTTATAGCGGTATGATCTTAATTTTACCCTTTATTTTACATAAATCATATTTTTTTAAACGTAAAGAATAGTTTATTGATATATGGAGCTGTGGCATATACAGCAACTACATAGAACAAAAACTTGATACTTTTAATATCTACGTCTGTGTAGATCCACTGAATTTTCCAAACCAAAATAGATCATAATACAAATGATAAAAGAAGATTATGTTCCTCGTTGCTCATATCAACACTATGATTTTGGTCACACTACAAATGCGTAGGCAAGACGTAATGCAAAGTTTGCATTATTCTATTTATAAATTCCATTGCCTGTCTAATTCATGGGGCAACTTCTTTGATTGGTGTTTCTAATTTCCTTAATTTTATGCCACTGCTTCTAAATTTTCCTAATTATCTACAGCTAAACATATGCTCTGTAGTACCCCTGCCGCTCTGCATAACTCACGAAGCCTATCATTTTAACTCTGTTTATTCTTTTCATATTCTAGTTTTAAACTTATCATATCCATTCTTGTTTTCATTACGATTACAGCTTCCTTAATAGTGTTGCAAACCTCAACTTAGCAATTTCTGCTTTCTTTTCTTAAAATTTTCTTTTAATTTCATTTGCCACTTTACGTTTTATTTATTTCTTTAGTTCTTACTATCTGTATTTTCTTACTTCAGTTTCAATGTCATATTTTCTACACATTTCTATGACTTTTCCCCAGCATTCTCCATATGGTTCCCTTATTTGGTCTTCCACTATTATATCTCCTTGACTAATCGTTTATCATCTGATGTTATGAATCAACATCGCCTTTTTACTCTCTACTCTATTCTCAACTGGTCATTTTTTTTTTTCGTTCAACTCCAAATAAGACGTGGTTACAATCTGTTCAAACACTTCCTTTCTTTCATTTATTTTTTTCTTTATTACACACCATGTCTCAATATTTGCAACCATTGCAAGTACCATTACTGTTTTATAATTCTTTATTCTTACGAGCAATGCCAAATCTCTGTTACTGTCTCAGTACTTCCCAACTTCTTGCACCATATAGGCCTATTCTATCTTTGCTACCATTTTGCTTATGCTAAGACCATGGTCTCCCTTTTCTAGTACCATTCTTCTAACTATTTATATTCATTAACTGTTTCTATCCTTCCATTTATAACCACCCTCTTAATCTTTCTAACTCCTTTGTGTGTGTGTGTGTGTGTGTGTGTGTGTGTGTGTGTGTGTGTGTCTAATGACTAACACTGCTGACTTCTGTGATCTGGTGTTAAAAGTAAAATTCTTTAGTTCTTCCAACCTGTGGCAGTTGCTTATAGCGTTTTCTACACTGTATTTATTATTACTATGGAACATTGTATCATCTACTCATATCATGGCCTCTATTCAGTTATTTCTAATCAGGGTTATCGTCTTCTCAATTATAGTATTAACTTTGTAACAAGTTAACATAATGCTGGTCCAAATTTTGTTCCTTGTCTTACATTTCCCTTTATTTTATTTTTTTTCCTGTATATCTTACAGGACTCTTAATTATCGCTTTAGCTTTCTAGTATATATATATATATATATATATATATATATATATATATATATATATATATATATATATATATATATATATATATATATATATATATATATATATATATATATATCCTCTTAGCATAATATTTCCCAACTATCTCGCACAATTTTTCATTACAGTCCTTCAAGCATAACTTATGAAAATATCATTTTCTGCATCTCTAAGCCTTATATATGTGGAGGTCCCTAATAATCACTAAAGCATTCAGTCTTCTAAGATATATCTTATGTGGCTCTAGCCTCTATCCCTGCACATTGAAATCTTTTAATCTTGTCATTAATTTTATCCTTGATTTTCATTAATCTAGTTTCTCAAACATCTTATTTTGTCCGTAATAAATAATTCTCTTTTATTGTCTATATCAAATCTACTTTGTTTGGGATTGCCCCTTGATAATATATTTAATTCATCCCATTCATCTAGTATATCTATTCTCTCTTCTATTTTATATATAATTTCTCTCAAACTATTCTTCATATATTGGCCTATGTTTTTTCACCATGTTAGGATATTGCTCATGTCACGACTGTCTCTTGTATTCTTCTTTATCAATGATAGTATTATGACATCTACCGCTTGTTTTCATTACTCTTTCTAGTTAACTTTTTACAGTTTGTCTTCAATTCTGTATTACAAATTTCCAAGTTGAGGAAGTTTGTATACTTATGAACCAGGAACCAAAGACTATATAACTTCAGTATATAGTCTTTGCCAGGAACCTGGAACCGCAAAATAAGTTTGCAGGTACTTTGTTAATTAATAAATAGAAACAAAACTTCTAAACTTATAAGTAGTATTGCAATTAAGCACTTTCCTGTAACCATGGAAATTTCAATTTTAATTCTATTCCATCATCTTATAATCATAGACATATCTATGGTTAGCTGTCCTAATTTTGGGCATAAAAATAAATGTTCGGTAGTATCTTCATCTTTGCACAGGTCACACAAATTATCTTCATATTTTCTCCTGAAATTCGCTTTAAATTGAGCATATTTAATCTTGTCTTCATTACAAGGGATGCCTTATCCATATTCATTTCTCTGATATAAGGCTGTAGGCCATTTCCTTCAATAAATCTTAATTTTTTTTCATCACTTTCTTTATCATCAATAGTTTCTTATATTTTTTCCCATAATTATTTTCTTGATGTATTTTTTCAGGGTCCTTTTTTCCCCTAACTAGTTTCCATAACAATACTTCTTCTTCTTCCGTTTTCGTAACCTGGTTACCAAAAATGCAGGGTTGTCATTCGTACGATAATTATAGTACGTGTACGATTATTTTGGGTCCGGTACGATGTACGATACATACCTAAGGTATAAACAATGTAGTTGTGTGTGGGTTTAATTAAACAATTATACTAAAATCTTTTGAAATAAGTCAATCATGTAACACCCTAATAATTATATTGAAACTGTGTACGATAATGTTGGTTGAAAAACGACAATTTTAAGGCTCATGTACGATAATTCAGTCGAAATAATCTGGCAACCCTGCCAAAATGTAAACATTGTCTTCTGAATCTGAAGTCATTATTCAAAAAGTGCTTGTAAAGAATAGTAAGTATTAAGTGTTATCTGGGAAGTTTATGTAGTTTGATTAGACTGACCTGGTCAGTTATTAAAATTTGGTTATTATTGACTATATTGCTATATTCATAATGAAGGAAATAAGTATTTCTGGTGCTTTAAAAGGTCCTTTTTTGAAGTGTACGTGATTTTTTTTGGGAGAGTCGTAAACTTTGGTAAAAATTTTCACAAACTTTGTTATTACTTGTCAAAATATATTTTCTTAAATTTGAAAAGGGGGTGTATGTATGATAGCGGCCACCGGTATGTATTATTATGTCTAACTTAGAATACGGCAATGTAAGGGGGGTCGCAGGGGGCCGCTACCCCCTCCTGTTAGGTAATTAGGTAAGGACACAGCTTGTAGGTTAGTTTAGGGGGGAAAGTTCAGGTTAGTGAATGTCCATTTTTAATTAATGCGTGAGGAACTGGCCACTGATATACAAAGGCTTCCTACTTTCCTAATGGGGGGCTAATACCCCCCTGCGACCCCCCTACACTGCCGTATTCGAAGGTAGCCGTAATCATACATGCAGGTGGTTGCTATCATACACACACCCTCTCAACCCCATGTTTGCTTCCTAACTGGCTTCACCCCTGACACGGTAACACTGAATCGTAATATTTCGTAAATCGTAAAAATATCTTCATAATATTGTAGTTAGGACTAAGATGAACAACATTTTCCCCATAAACAAAACAGATTTGACAAATAATAAGCAAGTTTATGGCTATCTCAACCAACTACATATACCCTTTTTAATTTTTATTTTATTTCACTTGAATATATAATAACTAACAAGTATTTTTTATAGGTATGTGATAGGTCTTTTTTTTTAATGGGTGTGTCAACTATTCTACAAACTGACCATTACTAATAGTATACAGGTTTTTATTTTAATGGATGTGATATTTTTTTTTTTTTTGTGTGTGGCAATTCTTGAAGTTTGAGTTTACATTAGAAAATACATCTTTAGTGTTCATACCCAAGGCCTTGGTCTGTAAAAGGGAATCAGTAGCTTCTACAGGAGTAATTTTATTATCCAACAAAATATCTTAACTGGTGCTATTTGGTTATGGTAGGAAATGTCTAAATCTCTCGTTCCTCCTAACCCAACATAGGGTGCAGTGTCATTACTTATGACGGGGCATTAACGCTACACATGAACTTCATACGATATGTTGAAAAGCATCCCTTATCAGTGATATCAGAATTACATCCCCTATAAATAGGGATTGTATAATGTTATCGATGGATAACAAATATAAATATAGTAAAAAAAAATCCAGAAGCAACTGTTGCAGTATGGAAGAACCAAAGAGATTTATTTTTTTACCAACCATCAGGAGTCAGCTCTATAGCTGAGTCCTCAGTTTACATACAAACTTAATAGGTTCCAAGAAGCTGCTTGTAAGTCAATTTTTTTTTTAATTTGGCCTAGGGTTGGCTTCACCTTACTCACATGCATACGATTTGTAGCTGCAAAAATCAACAAATAGTCCCATTTCATATTGCAAATGTCGTCTTGCTTATTGTATTAAATTATATAATGTTGGATGATTATAGTATTTCATTATGAATTTTTGATACAATATCTGAGATTTATGATTTTAGTTGGATTTGAGTTTGCAAGTTGAAGACCTTCTGTATTAGCAATAGATCATATAAAAGAAAGTAGAAAAAATTAAATGGTTGGTTAGAAATGGAATTATTGAAACAGTAAAAGGTTACAAATACTGTACTTGGGGAAGAGTGTTCAGAAAGAGATCAAAGCCTTGAACTGGCGGTTATGGGATGCCGGTTACAGTCCATTCGGTCTCCGAAGGGGAGTTCGATCATCAATCTGTCATCCCATTGTGCTCTTCAGGGTATTTTTTTTTTATTTCATCTTTTGATCTATGGTGGTTGCTTAATAGATTGTGTAATTGTCACAGTTACTATATTGTCTTAAAGATTATTTTAGCATAATTCTGGAATGTAAAATAATATGACAGGTTTAAAGGTTTAAAGGATGCTCATGAATGGCAGAGGCAAGGTACAATGATATTGCCTTAACTAGCAGGATAATGCCCTACATACTGATCATATTTACATATGATCAGCACCCAAGCCCCCTCTCCACCCAAGATAGGGCTAAGAAGGGCCAGGTAGTGAATACTGACGACTCAGCAAGTAAACCTATAGGCTCCCACAAACCCCCCATCCTTAGCTTACAAGGATAGTAAGAAACTGTTGTGTTTGAGCTGGATTCGAACCTCAGTCCGACGACTGCCAGGTAGGGATGATAGGCCACCACATCTACTTTTTTCTTCCCTCTTCCACGGGGTTGAAGACCAACCACTGTTATGCTCTAGATCCGTTGACTGATAAAGATAAACTACATTCTATAACCTCTGTTCTACCGGACCAAGTTTATTTAGACTTAAATCCCCCATCCTCCTTTTACAAGGTGAAGAATAGACGAGTGTCTACAAATCCCGCTGTTTCACCATTTACGTTAGTCTTGGTGCAAAAAACTCCTGAAATGATCTCTCAAGCAGATAAAGTTCTTCTGACCAAGTACTGTACCAAGTTTCCTACAGACTAGTTACTGACCCACGCCCTAACAGGTACTACATCTCCCTTTCTTTAATTGTGGACAAGGGGAATGGTATGTTCATGAGGAAGGATCCTACCAGTTTGGACCATAGGGACCTCATCCCACCAATAAGCGAGGTTTCAAATTGAAGATAAGAAAATTGTGTTCATAAAAACAAATAAATTTTTAAAGTAATGTATTTCTCTTAGCTATAATGACATGAGCTCTTGTAGTGTATTTCCATCCTCCATCACTGTTCTCAGTCATAAGGCTGAAGATAAAAACTGGCTCACTCAATTTCTCCATTTTGTAGGGAATATTAGTTCTAATTTTAAGGACTCGGTATATAGCCAGAAACATTCCAAATTACTTTAAACACCTTATATTTTCTTTCTGGTGATAGATGTAGGTAGTTTTAAGTAGACCACTTATTGTACTTTCTGTCTTGCACCATGTTATTGTTGCCGTATGTGGAGGAAAGATGGAAAGATCATATATTTGTTCCGTAACCAAAATACAAACCACGCTATTTACATAGGGTATTACTTTCGGCGTAGCTGAAATGACGAGCCAATAGAATTTTAACGAGGGTTAACTACCCCCGCGCTAGTTAGCAGGGGGTAGGGGAGGGTTAGCTTACCCCTCCTCCCTCCCACATCGGTGAAATGTCTCACTTCACTTTTGGCTCGGACGATGTTCAGACGTTCTGCCTTTCGTCCTCGCTTGACCAGCCATTTCATGTTTTGTCTTTACTTAATCACTTACTTTTCTTATACCGAATATATATATAACATATATTTACGTTTATGTATATATTTGAGCATAGAAATCAGTAAGTTTCCTTTTCAGTGTTCATGCTGTGTGTGTGTAGTGTACGATATCTCCGTGTTGCCCGCCGGCAGTCAGGCCACCACCCTGTAATTTCATGGATCGCGATCTCTTCCTTGGTCCTTCGGTCCTTCCACGGGTGCCGTGGGAAGACGTCATCGTTTGAACTTGAGAGTGTAGTCTGACTACGGTCTCTCTCTCTCTCTCTTAAGGTCGTTCAACTACTTACTATGTTTACTACGTACTATGGTAGCTTCCTTCCCGTGTCGGGTGGAGTTGCTACGCAGTAATTTTATCTCAATAATATGTTTAGGAATCTAATTGTATTTGTTAACTTTTCAGCTTTTTTGCAGAACGCTTTCCTTCGGGGTTTTTTCGTTCGTACTTTAGTGAACATTCTTAAATGAATTACATAATTATAATTGTTATAATTCTGTTCTTGTTACAGCTCCCCGCCCTCCCCCCTTTCCCTTGAGTGTAAGGGGGTTGAGGGCACATGCCTGTTGTGTAATTCTTGTGTTATTTTCCCTCGGGATTCCTCTTCGGTGTCTTCCCGGGGGAACGAATGTTACCTAATTACGTTAATTCTTGTGTTATTTTCCCTCGGGATTCCTCTTTGGAGTCTTCCCAGGGGAACAATGTTAACAAATTACTTACTTTCGCAGTTAACGTTGTAAGTTTTCGTTTGCCTATTGTGTCAACGAAGTAGAGCTGTCTTGTTGGGGCCTGGGGAGTCTGCTGTTGCTGCCTCCCCTTTAAGTCTTCGTCAGGGGCATGTCTCCTTCTCTTGGAAGTTCTCCCATGTCACTGACAGCTCTACAGTTCATCTTAGATCCCTCAGGAGGTTCCCTTCCGAGGGAAGTTTCCTACCCAGGTTTGAGTTGTATTTTCCCTTCTAGGGGAAACTTCTCTTACCTTGATAATTATTATTTTTGTTCCTGGTCCTTCGGCGGTTATGCTCTTGGTGCTGAGCGACCGCTTTTGTAACCTTGTACAAGGGGCTGAGCAGTTGCAAGCTCGGACCATAGAATTCGTGCGACTATGCTCTTGGTGCTGAGCGGTCGCACCTGCAGCTACGCTCAAGTGGCTGAGCAGCTGCAAGAGCCCCTCTTCGGAGGATTGCTCTTAGGTCACTTGCTGGCCCATCGGCCCTTGGGTGCCATCTGCTGTCTCTTCTACGAAGTGTTCCCTCTCTTGTTCGCGAGGGAGGACACTCTTAGAGACTCCTTCTGCTGCTGTTGCTGCTGTTGCTGAAGGCTCAGTCCTCTTTGGGGGATAGCGGAGCCTTACGGTCTCTCCTGCGAGTGTTTCTCCCCTGGGGGGGAGATCTCCACAGAGACTCCTCTTCGGAGTCCTCTCTCTGCTGTTGTTGCTGTTGATGCTGAGGGCTCAGTCCCCTTCCGGGGCAGCTGTTGCCACAGTCCTGCCAGACCTTCTAGTCCTGCTTCGCCTCTGGTTGCTGACACCTAGTTGGTGCCTTCGAGACCGTCGCCCGACGGGCACCTGACCCTCCGGGTCAAAGGGATGTCTCCCACGGTGTGGGAAATTCCCTTGCGCGTCAGGGTTTCCCTGCACGCCCTCCTGTGCGTTCGCGCACAGTAGCGCACATGCGCTCTCCTAAGAAGCAGTCTTCGGACTCTTCTTGCCAGCGCTCTCCTGCCCGTCAGCGCTCTCCTGTTCGCCAGCGCTCTCCTGTGCGTCAGCGCTCTCCTGTGCGTCAGCGATCTCCTGATCATCAACGATCTCCTGATCGCCAGCGTTCTACTTATCGCCAGCGCTCTTCTGATCGTCAACCAGATCGCAAGCGCTCTCTTGATTGTCGGCGCTCTCCTGTTCGTCAGCACTCTCCTAAGCGTAAGCGCTCTCCAGATGATCGTCAGCGCACTTCGGTTCCCGCTGCGTGCCTGGTGCGCCAGCAGTCTACCGAGCGCTCCAGATCTCCTTCAGTTTCTGCTGTGCGCCGGGTGCGCCAACAGTCTCTCGGAAACTGTAGATATCCTGCTCGTCAGCGCACACATGCGCACTTGGTTCTAGAGAAGCGCCCTGCGCGCCAACGATCTCCTGTGCGTCCTATCTTCTGATCCAGAGACAGGCAAGGATGGGACTCCTTCGCCTCGCCACCGCGCACTTGCGCGCCCATCACCGCCCTCGCAACAGCGCGCGTGCTCCCCAGCACGCACTTCTAAAGTTCCTGTGCGTTCACGCGCGCGTGAATCGCCTTCGGAACCTGTTCACGAGCACTCTCCACTGCGCACCTCTTCATCGGATTCTGCGCCTAGGAAGTCTGCGCACCAGCGCCCTCCGGCTCGTTAGCGATCTCCGAAGCGCCCGCGCGCAAGCGATCTCCTGATCGCCAACGCCCTCATCCTGTAGATCGCCACAGGTCCCCGACACGCGCTAAGGCAAAATCGCCTGAGCGCTATCGGTTGCCTACTCGCATTGCGAGTCATCGATCGCCAACGCACCATTATTCGCCCACGAGTGTTCGCTATTATGCGCAACCTCACCTTCTGGTTCTGTACCCTCGCTGATATCTTCTGGCCGCACAACCGCGCGCCAACAAGCTCCCACCCGCCAGCGATCTCCTAGCGATCACGAGCGATTCTTCGCCTGCCCGCTAGCGTTTTCAACGCTCCAACACGTCCACGCTTCAGATCACCGTAGGTCCCCTACGCAGCCACGCGTTAGCTCTCCTGTATGCGATCGGTCGCTATGCGCCGTCGCTCGCTAACGCGCCATCGTTCGCCAATGCCCCATCGCCCGCTAGCGAACCATCGCTCGTCAACACGCCATCGCTCGCTTACGCACCATCGGTCTTCCGACCGCCAGCGCTCGTCTTACTATCAGACGCCCACTCGCACGCACGCCCGCGCGCGAACCAATGGTTGTACCATCGCTCGAGCTCCAGGGCGATTTCGCCCGCGATTCCCGTCGGGTTTCACGACATGGGCAACCTGGCTAGTTTTCTGGAGCGCATAAACGCAGAGCGTGGCAAGAACTAGAGCAGGAAGAATCTTCAGAAGGGCCTGAGTAACATTCTTCTCCCTTTGCAGGCAGTCCCCATCAACTCTATTCCTTAAGATCGGCCGATTCCCTTCCCTCCAACGGTGGTTGCTGTCAACTGCCTCGGTCAGTCATCAACAGAGGTGATTTTGCGAGATCATAGGGTAACCTGGTTTAGCTCTTCCTCTTCCATTCCGTGGAATGGGCTTTGCAAGATTTTTCCCTCAAGAAACTCCCCGCCTGGCAGGTGGCATTCTCGACTTCGGGGATCTTGAGCCAGGAGGTAGCCACAGAGGTACCAGGCAGGCCACCTCGTGGCTGACCATCGAGCTTGAGTCTCTGGCCATCCAGTCGCGACCCGAGGATACAAGGAAGCTCCGGGAAGGTCTTGGAACTCTCCTTCTCTCGGGAGCTCCATCGTTTCCTGGCACCAAGTTTCGAACTGGTGGAAAAACTCAAGGTTGAAGCAATGGAAGGCAGTGACCGAGAGGTCTCTCTCGAAGGTCCCTACCGTAGACGTCAGCAAACCCAGAGACTCTTCCATCCTTGGAAAAGTTTGTTTGAGCCTAAAGACAAGGACGAACAGTTGAGAGGGGGAGAAATCGTATCACGATTCACTCCTCCAGGACGCTTACATTGATACCCTACAAGCCTCCAGCGCCTCAACTACAACGGCCTCGTCAGCCTAGGACATCGGAACTGGCACGGGCAGCTAAGACAAGGTGTCTTTACAGCAGCCCCCTCCTGTCAGGGACAGGAGGGCAAGAAGCCCTCCGGGGTTGGGCAGTAATCCTAAAAGGAGCAGCCTAGGCCGCAAAACGCTAGGATTGTAAACCCCTCCCTGCATCCCCCATTGGGAGGGATGCCTAGAGTTGCACCTTCTAGTGACAGCAACTCTGGGCCGATTCTTGCACGATCTTCATGATCAGCCAAGGATATCGTGTCCCATTTTTAGCATCTCTACCTTCCCTGTCAACAAATCCAGGGTCGCTGAGTCCCTTTGCCATGGGATCGACAAAGGGGCTAGCCCCTCGGGCAGAAGTCGAGACCATGCTCTAGAAGGATACTCTCCAAGGTCGTCGACGGCTTCCCCCCAGCCTTCTTCAACGACTCTAGCCTCTAAGAGGCTCCTGAAGGCTGGAGACCCGCCATCGACCTCTTAGCCCTGAACAGGTTTGTCAAACAAACTTGGGTCAGTGTGGGACAGAGTCCATCAGACTTGTAGTGGGACTACAAGACTTCATGTACAGTACACACTGGATCCGAAGGACAGGTACTTCCAGATCCCTGTCCCCCCGTCTTCCAGGAAGTACTTGAATGCAGCCTAGACAACAGAGATACCAGTTCAAGGCGCTGAGTTTCGATCCCTCCACAACACAGCAGGCGTTCACGAGAAGGTTTATCCTGATCCTCAGGACCACACAGGATCGGCATCCGCCTCCTTCACTTTCTGGATGGCTGGCGAATCCCGGCAGTCTCGGAATCGAAGTTTTCTCGACACCGAGACAAGCCTCTGAGACTTTGCCAAGATCTAGGGATCATGGTAAACTCGAGGAGTCTTCTCTGTTTCCATCGCAGCAGCACGGATATCTAGGCTTGATATTATACTCTAATCTCCATTAAGCCTTCCCATCAAATGACAGGATAGCAAGGCGGAGGAGAGTCGTGGAACCTTTCATCAGGCGAGGAAAGTCTCCGGCCATTTTCTGGTTACATCTCCTAGGTCACCTTCCGCCTTGTCCCTCTAGTTCCTTACAACCGCCTCAGGATGAGATCCCTGCTTTGGCGACTCAAGTTCAGGTGGAACCAAGACAACGGTTCCCCAGACATTCTGGTCTCCATGGGACCTGCGGAACGAATGGACCTGCAGTGTTAGTAGACCTATGGAAGCCTTTGCAAGGCACTGGATCTTTCATACCTCCCCCGCATTTGATGCTGTTCTCGGACACGTCAAAGGAAAGGGGGGGGGGCGTGTTCTGAACCAAAGGATCTGCAGCCTATGACCAGAACTAGAAGGGTACCTCCACATCAATTGGCTAGGGATGAAGGCCGTATTCTGGCCCTTCAACAGTTCCAACAGACTCTGACAAGTCACTCCGTGAGCGACAACACCATGGTAGTGGCTTATTTCATCAAGCTGGGAGGTACCTTTTCATAACAACCTTCCCCATCTTACAGTAGAGATACTGAAATGATCCGAAGTCCACTCAATACTACTATCAGCTCGCTTCATTCCGGACAAAGGAATGTGCTCTCAGACAGGCTGAGCAGAGCATAGCAGATAGAGAGTACCAAGTGGTCTTTGGAACCCCCAGTAGCAATAAGTCCTGACCTTGTGGACTTGTTCCCGACAGCCTTGAATTTCAAGCTGCCGCTGTACTACTCCCCAGTTCCAGACCACAAGGCACCCTGGCAGAATGCCTTCTCACAACGGTGGGACATCATCGACGTCTACGCCTTTCCACCGTTGGGTCTGAGGGGAAGGAAGCTCAACAAGACCAGACTATCGGTCGGACTGTTGATGACGCTGATAACTTCGCTACGGCATCATGCAGAGTGGTTCCCGGACCTCCTGCATTCCCTGATGGAACTCCCGAGAGAGCTTTACCCATGAAAAGAGCTAAAGCAACCACACTGCAACATCTATCTCATAGCCGCAGCATCGCTTCGGCTCCACGCCTGGAGACTATCCAGTGTCTCCTCTCAGAGAGAGGTGTTCCGCAACAAGTTGCGGAGCGTATGTCTTAACACCTGCGAAGTCATCGCAGGGGTCCACCAGGCGAGGCGGAGAGTCTTCTGTGGTTGTCGTCGTGGGAGAGGTATATTCCCCCCTCGATGCCACTGTTCCAGCAATAGCGGAGTTATTGTGCATCTGCGGGAGGAATTACGCCTTTTGCTTTTGGCGGTATAGCCTATCGCTCAGCCTCAAGCCTGGTCTTCAGGCTGTAAGGATAAACAATTCCTCCTCGCGGGATCTTCTTCGCTCATACGAAGCTACGAACTTACGTGCGCCCAGTCGGAATGAGACCTCCTCCATGGAGCATGGCTAGGGTTCTTAGGGATCTGAAAACTTCTCCCTCTGAACCATTACGCTAAGAGTCTGACAGCCTCCTGACTTAGAAGACGGTGCTCCTGCTCGCTTAGGCCTCGGCCAAGCGTATCAGTGTACTTCATGGTCTCTCGTACGACTTCTCCCATTCAAGAGGAGAAGGGGAGGTAACGTTCGGGTTTGTCCCTGAGTGGTTTCTAACTCAGGATCTTGGAGTTCCAAACCTTGGGTTCGACTCCGTCAGGATCTCGAGTCTCCGTTCTGTAACAGATGACCCAGACCTTCTCCTACTATGCCCAGTAGGGTGTTATCTTGAAGAACAACTGCAGCTCGTCCTCACGTGCAGGCCCTGTTTGGGAGCACAGGAAGGTCGAAGAGGAGGGTCACCACCCTTGCAGCCTGGATTCAAAGGCCCATCCATCTCGCCCTGAATCCAGACCCTCCTCCGTCATGTAGCCTAAGAGCACACGATGTCAGAGGCATCGCAGTGCCGCTGGCCCTCAAGAGAGCTACTCTGTGACGCAGGTGCTATAAACTAGAGACTGGAAGAGTCGAATGGCCTTCACAGCCCACTACCTGCAGGACGTGACCCACAGGACCCTCGATATGTTTCTGTCGGCCTGTGGTGGCTACACAACAGCTGGTCTAACCTCAGGCTCCTTAATGGACAGGTAGCAGAAGGTTGAGGGCATTGTTACCCGGTGTCAGACTGCATGAATGAAAGAGGTATGTCTGGCCCTTACCTCTTTCTTCATCCTCCCCTCTTTCTTCATCCTCCCCTCTATTGGGGAAAGCAGCATCCTAGGTTCTCTGTATAGCTGACCTCAAACCTCTGCAGGTAAACCATGCTTCCTTGTGTTCCTAGTATTAAGGTAATAGTTTCGTGTCCCCCATACCCTGACGAGGTGGTATTGGGAACGTCCTAACCTAGAGTTCCGTCTAAAGAACTCCAGGTCAACTGCCTAGGACGAGTCACACTTTTCCCTTCATACACAAAGCTTATGTAGGCCACACGTTCCTTGTGGAACAAGGAACTTGTGAGGTGCAGGAACTCCTTTTCTCGAAGTGCTGCTCACTCGGATTCTGAGTCCCCGGGTAAAGCCAAAGCCAGTAAGGCTGGGGACTTTCCACCCTTCCTAAGGGTGAGTCACCCTATGTAAATAGCGTGGTTTGTATTTCGGTTACGGAACAAATGACAAATTCGGAGATAATTTGTATTTTTCCTAACCATACAAACCTTAGCTATTTACGCATATTTGCCCGCCAGCCCTGTCCCCCAAGACAAGTCCTACCTCTAAGTGAAGTGAGACATTTCACCGGTGTGGTAGGGAGGAGGGGTAGCAAGTTACCCCTCCCCTACCCCCTGCTAACTAGCGCGGGGGTAGTTAACCCTCGTTAAAATTCTATTGGCTCGTCATTTCAGGTATGCCGAAAGTAATACCCTATGTAAATAGCTAAGGTTTGTATGGTTAGGAAAAATAAAAATTATCTCTGAATTTGTCATATTACAAAATAACTGTTAATTCATTGATACCCTATTGTTTCAAATTCATGACATGATATTGTACGGGAGCATAATCTCAATGTGTAATGAAAGATATTTTTAATAGTTTTTTTCATTTCAAGCTAAAGTGATATACTGTATTTAATCATCAGCGATAAAAGTTAATTAGGCAATTTCCCTTATGTATATTAATTAGATGTTCAACCTATTTTCAGACTACTCAGAATGAAGCTTTATTTCCTTGGCACGGGATCCAGCTATCCGACCAGAAAACGGGGCGTTTCAGCTGCCGCACTTCAGCTAGACGGTATTATGAGAGATACAGAGTTCATAACTTGTTATTAAGATTTATTTCATGCTTTATGTATTTGTTGTTGGTCTGTATCAATTTGGAATATCATAACTATTCATTCAGAAGGGCCTCAACTTTCAAACATTCAGAGCTACAAATACATATCCAGCTGAAATCATAAATCTTGGATATTGTATCAAAAGTTCACAATGAAATACTGGAATAAAACAATTTTATATAATCTAATTCATAAAGCAAGACAAAGGTCTATTTGTTGACTTTTGCAGATGAAAATCGTAGGTATGAAAGTTAAGTGAAGCCTACCTAGGCCATAATTTAAAAATTTTTACTTACAAACAACTTTTTAGAACCTTTCTCTATGTACATGTTAACCCTTTTACCCCCAGGCTATTTGGAACTTTCCAACCCTTAACCCTCAGGGTTTATTTTTTTTCAAGTACATTTTGCAGTATATTTTTTTCAAATTGCTCTAACAGCCTTAATTTTTTTCATAGAGAGGTCACGTTGGTCTCATTCTCTTGGAAAATGCCTGAAGTTTCTCAAAAAATTATCAAAAATATGCAAAAAAAATGGAAATAGCAGTTTTTTGCAAGGACGTACCGGGGGTAAAGGGATGAATTTTGTGAATCATACCAGTACGTCCTTTGGGGGTAAAAGGGTTAATACAGAAGAAATACTCATAATTTCAGATGGTAGTGTGTGGCTTTTTGACTGTGGCGAGGGAACACAGATTCAGGTACAGAAGGTGACAGTGTCAAGACAGAGAATTAATAAGATATTTATTACTCATCTTCATGGAGATCATTTGTTTGGACTTCCGGGTCTGCTTTGCACAATATCATCTCAGATTGGTATGTCTAAGGAAGAACTAGAGGCAAAGGGGACACCAGTTGTTGACTTGTATGGTCCCCAAGGACTAAGAAGATTCGTGTATACCTCCCTCAGTCTTTCAAGGTCTCCATTGCAATTTAAATATCGAGTAAGTTATATATTACCTTCCTGCTGGAAGTATTTGTAATAATACAATACTTTGTTCCTACGCTAGATGCAAACCATTATTCTGTAATATAAAGAAATATAAAAGTTCTGTAATTTGTATTTTTTCTAACTACAGGATACACACCTGCGTCCCTTAATTGAAGTATATTTTTAGCATACAGTAGCTGAAACTGGGGTGGTAAAATTATAACAAGGTATACGTACTTATTGGCTGGTGGCGGGGAAACCCACTCAGTACACTTTGACTTCAAACCTATGGCTTGTGGTTGAATGACTCAGGTTTGTATAGTTAGGAAAAATACAAATTCTTTTAAGAATTTGTAATTTGTTCATACAAAATGAAAACTTTCGTCCTTTAATAGGAGCCTTATCTTTAGGAGGGAGGAAGTCCTTATAACTGACTAGCCTGTTTACTTTCTTGGGAATGTCAAGGAATTTGGTCCAATGTAGGAGTTCTATGCTCCCCCCTGATCAGGCGCTAAAAGATCATGAGCCCGATCAGTCCTCTTCTCGCTCTCTGCATTCAGGGCAATGCAGAGAGGGAACAGTGGGCTCTATCTCACAATCACCATTGGTTAATACTTTATATGACAGGTCTTCCCGACATTGGTCCTCTCCTTCCAAGAAATCTTGGTCCTGTGGAGATGGTGCTTCTTTGGAATAAAGAAGGAGTCTTACAGAGTATTTTCGTGATTTTTTATGGCTATTATTATCTACCACTGCCCACCTTCTGGATAATGTAGGAATTAGCACAACGAACATTTGGTAAAATTTAACAATTTGATACTTATTCAAGAGGCATTGGATCACGTTCTCCTCCCCACATCAATTGGGGACAAAGAAATAATAAGGAATTCAAGATGGAAGCGTCTAGCAACCATGAAGTATACATTACATTAGTAGTAGTTATCGAGATATAGGTATGGGAGGCCTGGTCATACAAGCCCATTACTAATCCTCCAATTTTTTAGTGTTGTCAACTAAGCTCCACTTGCAAAGCATATATAGCACGAGGAATTCTGGGTAATTATTTGAATAATAAATCTGATTGAAAAATTAAAATTGTATCTTATTCAAAGTATTTTTGTAATATTTATTATAGGTATTTTCAATAGTAATAGTCGATGTAGTTATTGTATTATATGATACTAAAAGATCTGCCAATTACATTGCATAGAATTTCAGTTGAATTGTGTAATTTTGTTGAGATCATAAACAAAACCTGAAGGATATATTTTAAAGTTAGGACTCTTACTATATACTCATTTGGTATACATAAATTTTACTGATCTAATTAGTATCATAAATTATACTTTGCAACATCACTACAATACTCATTTGGTATACATAAATTTTACTGATCTAACTAGTATCATAAATTATACTTTGCAACATCACTACCTAAAACACCAGTATGATTAAACCAAATAACTTTTGTGATGACCACAAGTCACCATTTTGGGCAGTTGTCAACCTTATGTAGTCACTTCTTGCAAGGGTTGAGTACTTTTTTCACTTTTTTTGGATAGTCTGAAATAAAAAATAAAAACTATCATTATATTGACAATTGTATCTAATGTAGTATAAAAAACTACATGTTAATTGTTAAAGTATGAATGCTTATTTTAGATTCATGAGCTTGTACCTGTCAAAGATCAGTATTTGGAAAACTGGGACGAGTGGGATGTTGATCACTCTGCCCCTTCTGTTACTCACCCAAGCGAACTGCCAGGGTCGTTGATTTGTCCTGATGAAGATAGTGACGGAAATGTTCACTGGAAGCTGTAAGTATTCAATCATTTATTGATTGGATTGTCGTTGTTACTATTATTATTATTATTATTATTATTATTATTATTATTATTATTATTATTATTATTATTATTATTATTATTAGCTAGGCTACAACCTTAGTTGGAAAAGCAAGATGCTGTAAGCCCAAGGTCTCCAATAGGGCAAAATGGCCCAGTGAAGAAAGGAAATAAGGAAACCAATAAACAATACGAGAAAATATTTACTATAAACTATTTAAAAAAAATAACATCAAAACATATGTCATATACAAACGAGAAACTTACTCAAGTCAGCCTGTTCAACATAACATTTGCTGCAACTTTGAACTTTTGAAGTTCTACCGATTGAACTACCTGATTAGGAAGATCATTCCTCGTCTTGGTCACAGCTGGAATAAAACTTTTAGAATACTGTGTAGTATTGAGCCTCATGATGGTGAAGTCCTGAAGTCCTAAATAACTCAACCAGATTGTTCTGTATTGGGTGAATAGCTACAACCAGCTACTACTACTACTACTATAGTGTTCTACCCTAAGGCAGGTCCTTCAAGAATGAGTCTCCCTCCATAATTCTCTATTCATGGCCACCTCTTTTGGCTCTTGGCCTTCTCCCCCCCATCAGGTCATCTAGCATGGACTTCCTTTTCCTTCCTCATGGTCTTTGTCCTTCAAATTTACTTTCTATAATGTCCTATAACCCATCTCTTGAAATGTGTCCTATCCAGTTTTTCTGCCTTCTCTTTGTTGTTGTAGTTAGGGTTCTCTCTTCTCCAGCTATTCTTAGTACTATTTCATTTTTCTTGTGGTCTCTCCAACTTATTTTCAGCATCAGCTGGCTACACTTTTCTTAATGTCATTACTTTATCCTTTAATTTTTTACAGCAAAATCATACCATATTGTGCCGTTTCATTTACTATAATACACTTCTCAGAGGAACTCTCTCCAAAGGAAGATGAGTGTTTGTCTTTGACAAGTGAATAGTACACATGCTTCCTAAGCCTTAGTAACCCTCAGCTGAAAACTTAGCATAGTTGTGAAGAATGTTTTCTTGTCTTTCCATTCATTTGTATATTTGATTATTTCAATAAAACTACTTGTGATTCATGTGCTATTCATTTAAGAATAAATATTTTTGGCCAAAATACTGTAATAGATAAAAGAAAAGTTGTTGAAATGAAGTACAATATGTGGAACCATTTATTTTTCCAGTGAAACAAGTGAGTTGATTAAACAGTGTCCTCTACAAGCTGCCACTGTTTTTTTATATCTCATTCTGCTGCTACCCCAGGTCATCTTGGTGACTGCTGAGGTAGCGGCAGTAAGGGATTCAGTGTATGAAGCTTCTTTTGTGGTGGAAAACGTGGGAGGGTGGGCTGTGGCAACCTAGCCATACCAGCCAAAATCATCTTGAGTTCCTCGTCAGGCAAAATGAAATGATGAAAAGAAAAAAAAAAAAATTTTTTTATGTTGGCTACCTCACAGAATTGAGGGAATTGATAGATAGATTATTTCTGAAATCATAGCTCTGACACAAGCAATAGAGTATAATATTACTATACTGCAAGTTGTAGATGTTATATAGTGTTCATTTCCAGTCAGGAATAATAGAGTAATGTCTTCCAGATTTGTAAATTCTAGTTTTAGTGCAGAATGCAAAATTTCCAGGGCTTCCTGTTCCCCCTGCTTCATTTTTCTGTCCCCCCATTCAGGATATATCTTCTCCGCTTAGGTCAGTTTAGTAGCATTGGGATTCAAAAAATAAATGTGGTTCGTATTGATGATTTATGAAGACCCTTTGATGTTCAATGTGAAGTTTAATGGTCTATTAGACAGTAACCCTAGGGATATAGAAAAATTTTGGAATTTATTCAATCATATGTAATAGAATTATCATCACATGATGATATGAAATGTGTTCAATTATACTGAGCTCTGATTTTGATTTTTTAGTATTAAACTTGTTGGTCAAACAGGAAATAAAATTTCTTTTTACTGGCAGTCAATTCAGTTATCTTGTAAGGACAGTGAGACAAGCGTCACCAAGATCAACTGATACTTTATTTGAATGTGCACGGAAGTATATTACAAGGTGCGGACGGAAAGGTAGGATGACGTTGGCGCCAAGTCAGATTGAAGTGCCCGCCAAAATATATGTTTTCTTACACTTACAAATATATGAATTATGGGTTGACAGAAACATGTTATGAAACGATACATATATCAAAACGTAGCTCTGGTAGAGCGGAATATATATACATAGGAAACCACAGTGTGGCGAAGAGAGAATTTAAATAAATAAGTAGTTTGTAGATTTTCTGGACGACGAAGGGATTGGTGTCCTTACAAGTACTTCCCCCCCAAGACATTGGGCGGCGTAGAGGGCTGATGATTAATCTTCGTATCTCTTCGGGCGTCAGAGGGTTCCTCTTGTTCTTGAACGGAGGGGCGCGCTGGCGGTCGGTGTAAGGATCTCTTCCTCTTGTCGTCGTTTGATGATTTTTCTTTCGTCGGGCGGCTTGTTTTGAGGCGGAACTCTGGGTCTGCCAGGTCCAGCGGAGGCGGTGTCGCTTCCTTCGAGAAACGCTGGTTTCACGCGGTCTATTGAGACCCAGTCCTCTTGACCATGGACGTCGAGAAGGAAGGCTTTCGTTGTCTTTTTAATTACCCGGTAGGGACCTCGATAAGGCCTAGTCAGTGGTTGTCGATGAGCGTCGACACGAACGAAAACGTACCTGCAGTCATCCAGGCTTTTTGGCTTGAAGTGCTTGGTTCTGTCCTGGTAAGTTTTGAGACACGGCCTGAACTTCCTGGCGATTTCCCTTAGGTGATCCAGCTGCGTGTCGTCGGTTGATGAGGGAAAGAATTCGCCAGGCACTGCGAGCGCTTCCCCGTAAACTTTTTCGGCGGGCGAAGGTTCGCCGTCTGCGCGAGGAGCAGTGCGAAGGCCGAGGAGTACCCAAGGAACTCGTGATTTCCAGTCCCCGTCGGTGCAGCTCGCCATCAGGGACGCCTTGAGGGAGCGGTAAGTTCTTTCGACCATGCCGTTTGCCGCGGGGTTGTATGCCGTGGTGCTGTGGAGCGTTGTCCCCATCAGATTCGCCAAACCTGCTCACCCAGCTTGACAGGAGGGCTTCGGCACATGCTTGAGTTGTAGCTTCGGTCATGGGCGATGCCTCCAACCACCTCGTGGAGCGATCGATGATCGTAAGTAGGTAGCGAGCGGATCCAGAAGGGGGCAGTGGTCCCACAACATCGATGTGTATATGGCCGAAACGTCTTTTTGGCTGGGGAAAATCGCCCACCCCCGATTCGGTGTGACGGCTGACCTTGCTTGACTGGCAGTTGATACATGACTTCGCCCATTCCCGGGCGTCCTTTTTTATCCCTGGCCAGACAAACTTTTCCGACAGAAGGCGAGCGGTGGTGCGTCCTGAGGGGTGCGAAAGTCCATGGATGATATCGACTATTTTCCTTCTGCAGGAGGCTGGTACCCAGGGACGAGGGCGCCCCGTGCTGGTGTCGCAAAGAATAGTTACTCCTGCTGGTCCGAGGGGAATCGCACTTATTTTGAGCGCGGATGGCTCCGTCAGGTGAACCTGTGCTTTTCGGTCAGTGCGTTGTTCGGTTGCGAGATTGGCGTAGTCGATTCCCAGGTGGATCGCGTCAATTTCAATCCTTGAAAGGGCGTCTGCGACTGGGTTTTTCTTTCCTGGGACGTAACGTATGGTGCACCCGAATTCGGCGATTGATGCGAGATGACGTTGTTGTCGGGATGACCATGCGCCCGTCGATTTCGTGAAGGCGTGTACGAGGGGTTGATGATCCGTTGCGATCATGAAGGGGGTACCCTCCAAGATGTGCCTGAAGTGGCGGACGGCGAGGTAGACGGCGAGGAGTTCCCTATCGAAGGTGCTGTATCTTGTTTCGGCGGGTTTCAATTTCTTGCTGAAGAATGCCAGCGGTCGAAGAGAACCATCGACGAGTTGCTCAAGCACAGCCCCGCAGGCGACGTTGCTGGCGTCGGTCGTTAGTCGCAGGGGCGCGTTGTCGTCGAAATGAGCCAGGGTGGTGGCATTCGCAAGGGCATCCTTCGTTCGAGCGAATGCCTGTTGCTAGGGCAAGCCCCACTCGAGTTTTTTTGCTTTTCCTTTCAGGACGTCGTCGAGGGGTGACAGGGTTTGTGCGATGTTGGGGATGAAGTGCCTGTAGTAATTGACCATTCCCAAGAACTCCTGAAGTTGGCAGACGGTCGTAGGCGTTGGGAACTTCCTGATGGCGTCGACTTTGGTTGTCATGGGCTTTACCCCACGCGAGGATACGCGGTGACCAAGGAAATCGACTCCCTCCGCACCGAACGTGCATTTGTCGAAGCGTACGACTAGGCCGTTCTCCTGTAGGCGCTTCAGGACGGTGCGGACGTGTCCCCGGTGTTCCTCCTTGGTTTTCGAGAATATCAGGATGTCGTCGACGTAGCAGACGCAGAAAGGTAGGTCATCCAGAATGCTATCCATTAGTCGTTGGAAAGTCGCCCCGGCGTTGTGTAGACCAAAGGTTGAGTATGTGAAGGTGTAGGATCCGAACGGCGTTACAATGGCAGTTTTCGGGATATCTTCCGGGAATACGGGGACCTGGAAGTAAGACTTGAGGAGATCCATCTTGGTAAAAAACTTTGCGCCGTGCAACGCGTTCGTTAGGTCCTGCATGTTGGGCAGCGGGTAATGATCGGCCGTTGTGATGAGGTTGAGGCGCCTGTAGTCGCCGCAAGGTCTCCAGGACCCGTCCGGCTTTTTAACCATGTGCAGAGGTGATGCCCAGGGGCTTGATGCTTTCTTACAGATACAGTACCCATGCGTTCCATGTCCTCGAAGGTGCGTTTGGCATCCTTCAGTTTCTGAGGCGGGAGGCGGCGGAATTTGGCGTGAGTGGGAGGTCCTGTCGTTGTCATGTGGTGGTAGATACCATGCTTGGACGGGGAACCTGGCGAGTGTCGGAGCTTGGGCTTGAAAACCTCGGGAAACTCTCGTAGGAGGTCGGCGTAGGGGTGCGTCGTCACGGCGGATACGGACATTGTTGCAGGGCCGTGTTCTAGGGCGCGAGACTGGCAGGTTCCCGTGTCGATGAGACGTCTGTTAGCGACGTCGATGAGGAGTCCATGGTGGGCGAGGAAATCCGCACCGGCGATAGCGAAGGGCCAAGAATACGAACGGCCCATGATAGATATCTTGAGGGTCTTGATTCCATAGCACTGTATGGGAGATCCGTTGGCGGCGATGAGTGAGGGAGCGTTTTTGTCGGGACCGCGGTCTAGGTCGGACTTCGAAGGAGGGAACGTTGACTGCATTGCGCCGGTGTCCACCATGAGTCTACGGTTGGAAATGGTATCGAGGATACAGAAACCAATCTTGTTTTGGTTAACTGCGGCTGCGATGGTGGCAGGTGGATGCTTCTGGCGTCATCTTCTAGGGAAACTGCACGGTGCTCTACATTTCTTGGCGTCACTGCTGAACTGTTGGTGGTAGAAGCACCATGCCGGGTTAGGCGTAGAGTTTGGTCGCGTCGGTTGCGGTGGTTTCTTTCTTGATAGAATGTTGATCTCGTCGTCCTCGAGGGCCATTGCCGAGGAGTCTATGGAAGAGCAGCTGCTGAAGGAGGAGAACGGAGGCGGTGATGACGATGATGCTCCGAGGCGAGATGCTTTGGAGGCCTCGTTGAGCTTCTGAGCCTTCGACAGGAGTTCGTTCATCGGGAGCGTGTCGGCGTCTGTCAATTGGGCCCGTACGTCCTGTGGTAGGCGTCGAAGAAAGATTTCACGAGATAAGCTAATCTCACGTCGTCGGCCGTTGCTGTCTGTTTCGGGGAGCATAAGCAGGCCGGTTAGCTCGTCCCACGCCTCGACAGGAAAGGTGTCACCCATGGGCTTGCCGGCGAGGTCCAGTACTTTCTGTGCCCTTGCTGAGACGGAGAGGGAGTAGATACCGATGAGTTTCGTTCTCAGGTCGTCGTATGAAACTTGGCCGGCCTGGGCGTCGAGCCATGGGGAAATCTTGTCGAATACTTCTTCAGGTATGGAGGTGAGAACGATGTCAGCCTTGGCGCAGGAGTCGCTGAGTCTAGCGACGCAGAAGAGTACGTCCGCTCTCAGGAACCAGGAAGCGGTGTTGTGTTGAGAAAAGGGCGGCAGTTGGACTTTGGGCGTGGAGGCGAGGCCGTTGGGTGCGATGGGCGTGTTGCTTCCTGCATCGTGGCCAGACGACGAGTCGGCGAAGAGGTGAGAAGTTGATATGTCGGTTAAGCTCATCCTACTGCCTTTCGTTCACCGAAGTGTGGGAGAACCAATGGCAGGTTCATGCCCAAGGTAACAGAGTATGTAGAAGGTAGCACGGCCGTAATAAGTCCGTTAATGGCAAAGCCAAAACCGCTGATGCTACTTTCAGCTCCGGGGTCACCAGTTGTAAGGACAGTGAGACAAGCGTCACCAAGATCAACTGATACTTTATTTGAATGTGCACGGAAGTATATTACAAGGTGCGGACGGAAAGGTAGGATGACGTTGGCGCCAAGTCAGATTGAAGTGGCCGCCAAAATATATGTGTTTTCTTACACTTACAAATATATGAATTATGGGTTGACAGAAACATGTTATGAAATGATACATATATCAAAACGTAGCTCTGGTAGAGCGGAATATATATACATAGGAAACCACAGTGTGGCGAAGAGAGAATTTAAATAAATAAGTAGTTTGTCGATTTTCTGGACGACGAAGGGATCGGTGTCCTTACAATCTCATTAATCAATCAATGCTGTCAAAACTTTCTTATTCTTTTACCACTGGTTCACATAGCATTTTTTTTTTTTTTTTTTTTACAAATTGGAAAGGAATGGAAATTATAATGGGACGTTTTCATCTTCTTAGCTCATGCTATGTTTAAAGATATTTATTTTTAAAATAGGTTCAGATTTTTCCATTAAAAAATAAGAGAACTATAGGACAGACATTTCCTTATAAAATAAACAAATTGACGTAAACTTTCAGAGGAGAGTAGCTAACAATAAGCTCATTAATCAATCAAACCTATCAAACCTTCATTTTCTTTTACCACTGGTTCACATAATAATGATTTTTTACAAATTGCAAAGGAATGGAAAGTATAACGGAACATATTTTATCTTCTTAGCTTACGCTATGTTTAAAGATATTAATTTTAAAAATAAGTTTAGATTTTACCATTAATAAATGAGAACTATAGGAAAGACATTTCTTTATAAAACAAACAAATCGATTTAAACTTTGAGAGGAGAGTAGCTAACAATAGGACCAGGTCTTTCTCAGTAAAGTTCTCAAATATGAACTCAGATTTGTATACCAAGGAAAAATACAAATTAGTTTGAAAGTTAGTAATATTGTTCACCTGTCTGGTCTTCACCTCCTGACCTTCATCTTAATTGGTGAGATAGAAACTTACGGTCTATTACATTTCTTATTCCTGGTCTGTATATTAATTCTTGACACTTGTTCAGTGAGTTCTTTATGTATTTTATATAAGATTTTTCCTAATTGAGATCATCTGTTGCATTCAGATCTTTCCAGACTAGCATTGTGTACTTACTACTAGGTATGCAGTTAATTTTAACAGTCATGTCTTTTCCATCACAAGGAAGTTTTATTCCAGCTTTTACCAGATTGTGTAGTGATATTCCTAATCAGGCAGTTGAATCAGTGGAACCTAAGTTCAAACTTTGCTTAAATGCTTTTCTGTTCTACTGGTTGACTTAAGTCTCACTTTATAGTTTAATGGCTGATTTATTTTAATGTTATTGATATTAAAATATTCTATCTTTTTTCATTATTTATGTATAGTTTATTTGCTACTCCCTAATTTATTTTCTTCACTGAGCTACTTTCTTTGTTGGAGCCCTTTGGCCTGCTGCAATTTGCTTTTGCCGCCCGGAAAACGCTTGAATAGTTGAACAATTTTCAATTTTCTTCATGGAATAGTTGATCAATTTTCAATTCTCTTCATGGTCTTCTAAGAATATTCCTTACTTGCAAATATATTCTGAAGGAACTGTCAGTAAAGGAAACTTACTTGTTTGATCTAAGAATTTACTCTGGAAAACCTTTTGAGTCACCTATTGACCCTTTTGCCGCAAGAAAATCTGTCCATAAGAGAAACTAAGGAAATCACATTATGCACTATATTTTGGCCAATACATTATACATTGGCTCTCTTCTCGGTGTAAAGTGAGATAAGAAATTGATAGATGTAGTTTATATATATTAATGGGAAGTTTTAAATATTTAAACTTACCCGCTGGTTATATATAATAGCTTTATACTTCTGTCCGGCAGAAAATTCTAAACTCGCGGCAATCAGATAGTTAAGCCAGGTATATGCTAGCACCACCACGGAGCTAGGTCAAACTATCCCTCCTAGTATCAGATTTTCTTCTAGCGCCATATTGGCAACAGCTTTGGAAATTCACTCGCCGTTTACCTGGAATTAACAGCGTTCTTGGTGATGTACAGTTGTTTATTGGTTTTAACTTTCGCAATTATTGGACTCGCTTACGGATTCTTTTGAATACCTATTGAATTGGATTATTTGAATTATTTTTTTACCCTTGGTTGATTTTGATCTCTATTTACATTTCTAATTGGCTGACCCCTCCCCTTCATATGGGAAGTGTGTGAAAGGGTGTAAAACTCGGCTTACAAAAGCCTCTGTTGATCCCCATACAATTTGCATTAAATGTAGGGGTAAAATTTGTATTTTTGAAGATAGATGTCAAGAATATTTTGAATTATCCGAGAGTCAGTGGTTGGCTTGTGAACGCTACTCTCGCAAACTAGAAAGAGATAGAATCAGATGTAGTTCCTCTCGATCAAGGGATTTATCATTTTCTAATGTCATTGAACCTAATTCTTCCCCTGTAGTGGTAGATCCTGAACCTAATTCTGTTCAATCTGAGCCTACAGTGAAAGATATGATGACAGCAATCCAGGCTCTTGGTTCAAGGGTGGAATCGCTAGCAGCGGACAGAGACCAAATTATGTCCGAGGTTAATCTGCTTAAAAGTGGTAATATTAATAATGCTATTAATGTGTTCAGTGATGTGGAGGATGCGTCTGCGCGTTCTTGTCGTTCACCTTGCCTTAGACCTCTTGCAAGCTCCCGAACCCATGGGAGAAGTAAAGTCGATCGGCGAAAGGGAACGAGAGGCGTCATCAATCGCGCAGACGTACCTTCGAGCGTTCCTGTTGTCTCGATGTCACAGATCGCTCACCCTCACCATGGGAAAGGTGAGGTTAGTTTTTTATCCTCATCCTCGGATGAAGCTACGCCTGGCAAAGTCTGGCGTCAAGCTTCCAGACCCCTTAAAAGAAAGGCGGATGAAGGCGCGCAGCTACACGATCCATCACTGCAAGCGCCTGGCTGTAGCCATTGGGATTCGTCATAGCATTTTCAATTGTCTGCTCAATGTTCTCCTCTTAAACGTCCTAACAAAATGTCGGAAATTGACAAGGGGATAATTCAGACTGAGTCAGAGCTTATTCCTGAGTCTGGTGTTACGGTACATGCACCACCGCTTCCATCAGACTTGATTCCATCTCCCGATTATGTGGAGCGTTATGCGAGCGATGAAGAAGGCGAATTCTCTATGGAAGTTTTGACTCCTGTTTCATCTGAAGTTGATCCTAAGTGGTCTATGCTGCTTGACAGGAAGCAGCAACTCTCAACGTTTATGCATTCTTATCAGCCCGCTGTCAGCAAAGCGTTGATTCGTCATGATTCCGATCGTGACGTGATGTCGCACAGGCGGCCTACCTTTACACGCGATGTTGAGCGGGGTGATGGAACTGCTTCTACTAAATCTGTTAGTGCTCATAGAGTTCCTATTTCTCTTGACAGCAAACGTCAAGTGAGTGAGCGTAACGTCGAGAGTCATCATTCCAGGTGCGACGACAAGCGCCAGGCAGTTGAGCGCGAAGTCACGCGCCAGGCGCCTGAACGTAATATGGCGCGCCTTGCTAAGCGTGACTTAAAACAAAAAGAACGTGACGTCGCATGTCAAGCAGACCATGACGCCAAACATCAGTCAGATTCAGTACAGCATGCGCACGGACGTGACGCCAAGCGCAATATTATTGAGCGCCAAGTAGGCAAACAAACTGAACGACTTGACGCTTGTGCTCACGAGCGTCGCCTTTCAGAACTAGAAGCGGTTACACCAGCTGGAATTATTTCAGAAGAGGATCAGGATGATCATTCCTCCCTGGATGAGCCATTGGACATTGCCTCAGAGGAGGAAGGAAATAAAACACCACAACATTCTGTTGATCTCAAGAAGATTATGCTGATTTTTTCAGAATTATTTCCTGACAGCTTTACTCCTTTAGCCCCTCGCTCTCCTCCATTGGAGTTTACAGTTGGATTATCATAAAAAACGTCAAGATTCACTAAGATGGTTCTCTCTCGCTCTTCTAAGAGGGCATTAAAGTTGATGGAGAATTGGATGCAATCTAAGAGAGTTTCAGGAAAGACAAACTTATCTTTTCCTCCAGCCAAGTTAGCCTCCAAGTCTAGCGTATGGTATGAAATAGGTGGTGTCCTAGGCTTGGGAGTTCCTGCCTGTGCTCAGGGCGACTTCTCGAGTTTGGTAGACTCCTCTCGCCGCTTAGCTATGAGAAGAACGAAGATTTTATGGTCCATATCTGAGTTTTACCATCTTCTCAAGGGCATATATAGAGCTTTTGATGTTTTTAACTTTCTTGACTGGTCTCTGGGTACCTTGGGAAAGAAAGTTTCTGCTTTAAAGGTCCCTGAGACTTCTAATCTTATCCATATAATGTCCTGCATAGACAAAGCTGTAAGAGATGGCTCAAATGAATTAGCAGCCCTATTCACAGCCGGAGTTGTTAAAAAGAGAGAAACTATGTGCTCTTTTCTCTCCATGGGAGTCACTCCGTTCCAGAGGTCAGAGTTGCTTTATGCTCCTCTTTCTCCTTCTCTTTTCCCATAGGAACTATTAAAGGAGGTGGCTGCTGCCCTTACTCTAAAGGCTACACACGACCTGGTCTCTAAATCAGCAAGGAAGGTTCTTCCAACGTCTTTCTACGCCGTGGGTTCAAGGAGGATTCTACCTTCCCTCAAACAACAAAGTTTTTTTCGTGGATGGACAGTCGGTAGAGGCAGCTTCAGATCCGATAGTAGAAGGGCCAGAACAAAGAGAGGTTCTAGGTCAGGCAGAAGCAGAGTCTGACTGCCTTCACCTTTAGACAGCAGTTGGGGCCAGCCTAAGCAATTTTTGGCAGGCCTGGGAGAAAAAGGGAGCGGACCTATGGTCCGTCCTAGTGTTGAAGGAGGGATACAAAATCCCTTTTATCTCGAAGCCCCCGTTAATTTCAAACCCGATGGATCTTTCTCCCAAATACAAGGAAGAATCAAAGAGGCAGACCATGCAGCTTCAAACGTCTCTCTTGCTACAGAAGAAGGCGATAGAGAGGGTACGGGACTTAAAATCGCCAGGCTTCTACAACAGGCTGTTCCTGGTTCCCAAGAACTCGGGAGGATGGAGGCCAGTCCTGGATGTAAGTGCCCTCAACAACTATGTCCAGAAGACAAAGTTTGCTATGGAATCCCAGAGTTCAGTTCTTGTGGCAGTAAGGAAAGGCGACTGGATGGTCTCATTAGACCTCCAGGATGCTTATTTTCATGTCCCGATTCACCCGAGTTGCAAATGTTACCTAAGGTTTGTGTACAGGAAGGAAGTATTCCAGTTTCGGGCCTTATGCTTCGGCCTGACCACCGCCCCTCTAGTCTTCACAAAGATCATGATGAATGGGGCAAGCATGCTCCACTCAAGAGGCATCAGAGCCTCCTTGTACTTGGACGATTGGCTACTAAGAGCCCCCTTCACTCAATCGCTGTCTGGAGGATTTGCGTCTGACAATGAGTCTGTCAGAGGAGCTAGGACTTCTGGTGAATGCAGAGAAGTCTCAATTGATCCCTTCCCAGAAGATCCTTTATTTGGGGATGGAGATTCACAGTCTGACTTTCTAAAGAAGAAGTTTTGTTCAGTGAGGGAGTGGATGAGTCTCCTGGGAACCCTCTCTTCACTAGAACAATTTTTATGTCTGGGGAAACTAAATTTACGACCCCTTCAGTTCTATTTCAATTGCCATTGGAGCAAAGAGGACAGCTTCGACAAGGAGAGCATTCCTCTTACGGAACTGATAAAAGAGTACCTTCGTTGATGAAACAACATAAACAGGCTCCAGAAAGGTCTCTCTTTGGAACAAAAGAGCCCAGACCTTGTGTTGTTTTGCGACGCCTCGGACTCGGGGTGGGGAGCAACACTAGGAAAGTCAGAGATTTCGGGTCTGTGGACAAAACAACAGCTAAGTCTCCATATCAATCAAAAGGACCTGTTAGCAGTCCTGTTGACTCTCAAGGGGTTTGAGAAGCTAGTACAGAAGAAAGTAATACAAATCAATGCAGACAATACCACAGCTTTGGCCTACATAGTGAAACAAGGGGAACGCATTCGAGGCCTCTTTACAAGTTAGCAAAAACTCTTCTCGTTTGGGCACATCAAAGAAAGATATCCCTGTTGACAAGATTCATTCAAGGGGAAAAGAATGTGAGGGCAGACAGCCTCAGCAGGAGGAATCAAGTTCTCCCCACAGAGTGGACACTGCATCTAGATGTATACAAGAAACTTTGGCGGATTTGGGATCTCCTCCTTATAGATCTATTCGCAACCTCAAAAACCAAAAGCCTAGAGAATTATTGCTCCCCAGGTCCGAATCTTGAGGCGTCACACATAGACGCGTTCCTGATGGACTGGTCACACCTAGATGTGTACGCTTTCCCTCCATTCAAAGTGCTGCACAGAGTACTACAAAAGTTTGTCTCACGAGGGAACCAGATTGACGTTAATAAGCCCCCTTCTGGACGTCAAGAGGTTGCTTCACAGAGGTACTGGAATGGATGGTGGATGTTCCAAGAAGCTTGCCATTGAGAATAGATCTTCTCAGACAACCCCACTTGGCAAGAAACCATCTAAACCTTTCAGCTCTACGTCTGACTGCCTTCAGACTATCGAAAAACTCGCAAGATCTAGAGGATTTTCGAAGGAGGCAGCCAAGGCTATTGCTAGAGCAAGAAGAACTTCTACTATCAGGGTGTACCAATCCAAGTGGGAAGTTTTTAGAGCATGGTGTAAAACAAATTCAGTTTCTTCATCCAGTACCTCTATAGCTCAAATTGCCGATTTCTTTTTAGAGCTTAGAAGAAGGCACAGTTTCTCCTCCTCAACCATTAAAGGGTACAGGAGTATGTTAGCAGTGGTCTTCAGGCATAGACATTTAGACCTTTCGAATAACAAGGACCTTCAGGATCTCCTTAGATCCTTTGAAACCTCTAAGAAACGTTAACAGGATTCACCAGCCTGGAATTTGGACGTGGTTTTAAAATTTCTTACGAGGTGCAGATTCGAACCTTCGAACTCTACTTTTGTTAAAGATCTGACTTTAAAAACTTTATTTTTAGTAAGCTTAGCAACAGCTGAAAGGGTCAGTGAAGTTCATGCTTTTAGCAAAAACATTGGCTTTAGAAACGGCAAAACTATATGCTCCCTGCAGCTCGATTTTCTAGCCAAAAACGAACGTCCTTCTCACCCATGGCTGAAATCTTTCGAAATTGCTAAACTCTCTGATTTGGTGGGTTAAGAATTGGAGAAGGTTCTTTGTCCTGTTAGAGCACTAAGGTTCTATTTAGACAGGACTAAAGGTTTAAGAGGAAGTTCAGAAGCTCTTTGGTGTGCAGTCAAAAAACCTGCTTTACCTATGTCTAAAAACGCCTTATCATATTTCATAAGACTTTTAATTAAAGAAGCTCACACACACAGTGTTGTGAGGCAGATCTTAAGCTCTTGAAAGTTAAGACTCATGAAGTTAGAGCTCTGGCAACTTCTGTGGCTTTTAAACAAAATCGTTCTCTGCAAAGTATAATGGATACAACGTTTTGGAAAAGTAAATCTGTATTCGCATCACATTATTTAAAACGTGTCCAAACACTTTATGAGGACTGCTACACTTTGGGTCCATTCGTAGCAGCGAATGCAGTAGTAGGTGAAGGATCTACCACTACACTCCCTTAATCCCTAGTACCCATTTCTCCTCTTGGAACTTGTATATATTTTGAGGATTGGAGGAAATTGTTAGACAATCTTCCGCAATCTTTAATTTAGTCAGGTAGTCATTTGTTCCTTGAGAGCACCCGGAATAAGGGTATTAGTTGAGGTCCTGTCAGCATATAGGTTATTCACCGTTTGACAGCTCCTAGAGTTCTTCAGCCCCCTGGGTGGATCGCTGGTTCTCAAAGGACAGCAGACTTATTAATGCAGAGAACCATTGAAGTCAGCTTCCTGAATAGGTACAAACCCTTAAGCTAAGTTTTGTTTTAAACTCTTAAGTGAAATTCCATTAATGTTGCTGTCTCTGACCTGCCACCAAGGGTGTCAATCAGCTATTATATATAACCAGCGGGTAAGTTTAACTGTTTAAAAATGATATTTTCATAATAAAATAAATTTTTGTACATACTTACCCGCTGGTTATATAATTTAAAATCCTCCCTTTCCTCCCCTCTAGAGACCTATGGGCATGGAAAATCTGATACTAGGAGGGATAGTTTGACCTAGCTTTGTGGTGGCGCTAGAGTATACCTGGCATATCTATGCGATTGCCGCGAGCTTTGAGTTTCTGCCTGACAGAAGTATAAAAAGCTATTATATATAACCAGCAGGTAAGTATGTTCAAAAATTTATTTCATTATGAAAATATCATGTTGATTTCCAGTTAATCTAAAAAGATTGTGGTTGGGGTGTGGAAAGATTAGTCAAAATTAATTCCTTTCAGGTGTGGTAATTTTTTTCATATTCTTGAATGGATCGGAGGTTAAGATCTTGACTTAAGATAGTGGTGGTTGGTCTTGCTGGATTAAACTTTCGATAATCGTATTCAGAAGAGTGTTGTCCACTATGTTGGCTTTCCATTGTCCTTTGGATGAATTATATTATTTGTTTGGTTTGTGATGGCCAATTTAAAATGCTTTTCCCTGTTCAGACAGACACTTAAAAAGCAAAGATGACTCACTCTAGTTAATCTGATGCTCTAAGAGTGTAAGTTGAACAAAAATCCTTGAGTTCTCAAAGCTATATCTGACAGATCTTAGGTGCTCATATAATCTTTGACATTAAGAAGAGCTAGTTTATCCCACATAAATATTTTTACAATCTCCACATGGTACTTTTTATACTTTATATTCAATATCTGTTTTGTTTTGGTAAACATTATTAATGGTGCATCCTGTATGATATAACTTATGTATATTAGTATGTTATTTATTTGTTTTTTATTCTTCAGGTTTGATGATGATAACTGGTATGCTGTAGCTGGTTGGATTCATCACCGAGTGCCTTCTTTTGGTTTTGTTTTAAATGAAAAGAGTCGACCCGGTACATTGGATAAGAACAAACTAATAGAACTTGGCCTTCCACCAGGTTAGCCTTTTACTGTATATTTTTATTTCTTTTTTCATTACCACTTACAATATTTAATGTTGTAAACAGTTATTTTTAAGCAATTTCTTTTAGCTCAAAAGTTATCAGTATTGATACTCCAGGATACTTAAATTTTTAGATTGTGATAAAGTAGGATCTTTTAGGGTAAAACATTTAGTGTCATATATTCTTAAAGAGAAAATGGTATAAATTTCTATATGACATGAAATGCAGTGCGCATTCAGTATGTAGTTTTAACTTGGTGGTAGCTTGGTTAATTATGAGTGAAAATAATTTTGAGTACTCTATGTCAAAATAAATTTTAAGAATTTTCTTATTTTCCATTTGAAATCTATTGCTTTCACGTTGTTAACCAACTTTAAACTTTTTTCTGGTCACCATGAAGGTCCTGCATATGGACAGTTGAAGAAAGGAAAGTCTGTGACAACAGAAGATGGTAAACTAATCACCCCAGATATGGCTGTCGGATCAATGATTCCTGGTAAAACTTTGGTCATTTTGGGAGACACAAGTGATGCATCCCCTCTTGCTCATTTAGTCAGGTTTGTTTCATTAATTTTTTTAACTTATATTTTCTAATAACATTGAAACATTCGATTAGAAAATAAATTTACCCAAAATCTACAGTAAGAAATATACGAGCTGAGACGAACTGAAAAGCTATTGTAGCAGTGACCTTATTTAAAAAGAAATTGTACATAAAAATTAATACAGTTAGGAAGTAACTTTGCCTCATTGATGCCTAAATGTATCTTGACTGTTCTTAGTTTAACCCCTCTGCAAGGTTTTGAATGTCTTTGCAACCCTCTGTGATTGATTTACATAGTCCTGTTACTTTTTTTTTTATAAAATGAGATTTGCATTTGTTTTTTAGGAAGATATATACCAAAGTCATTGGTCATCATATGCCTGGTATTACATTATCTGGCATCTCTCCTAAATGAGAAGACAGGTTCATTCAAGGCCAATTGCTAAGATTACATGTCATCCCACTTATCAGGCCCTAAAAACTCATTCCTTCCAATGAATAACTATAAGAAAGTTGCTGGAATCATTGTCCTCACTCCTTTGTGGGGCCTGGAAATATGACATTTATGAGAAAAAGAAGAACCTTCCAGTTTTGGTTCTGGAGGACTTCCTCCCACTGATGAGCGAGTCTCCTATAATGACAAAAGGTTTTTATACGTTTAGGAACAAATAACAAATTTTAGAAGTAATTTGTATTCTTTGCTCTACAAACCTGAGTCTTTAATTTACATGTATCACTTCAGAGGTCAAAGTGGCTCGTCTTTGAGAGGCATATTGGTTTAGCTCATCACCTGTCCTTAACTGACTACCTCATTAATTAATCAAAACGGTCATTCCAGATCATACTGAAGACGTCTGCATTAAAGGACTCAATTTCATATAGCTAGGAAAAATACACATTTCTCCTAAAATTTATAATTTTGCATAGTTTATTCGTATGATTTGACAAAATTGGGAGTAAGCTAAGGTACTTTTAGGTGGTTAGGTCAGTACCTTGACTTCTTGTAAAAGGTTATTTTGACATGCCCTCCTTTGGTTCTGGTTGGTAAAGGTCTTTGTGGTAGAGTAATACTCTAAGGTAAAGGGAGCCCTCTACCTTGTAGGTCACCTCATTGTAATAATGGAATTAGAGAAGTTACAAGTCCTCTGCCAATCTCAGATTCCTTCGAAACAAGTCTTATGATGGTGAATCCAGGGTAAGACTTAAAGATTTTTTATATTTATCTTGTATCTGGTGTATCTCGAGTAGATAGGGTTAGGAACGAAGTAGTGAGGGTGAGAACAGGTGTAAAAAATGAGTTAGCAGCCAGAGTGGATATGAATGTGCTGAGGTGGTTTGGCCATGTTGAGAGAATGGAAAATGCCTGTCTGCTAAAGAAGGTGATGAATGCAAGAGTTGATGGGAGAAGTACAAGAGGGAGGCCAAGGTTTGGGTGAATGGATGGAGTGAAGGAATCTCTGGGTGACAGTAGGATAGATGTGAGAGAGGCAAGAGAGCGTGCTAGAAATAGGAATGAATGGCGAGCGATTGTGACGCAGTTCCGGTAGGCCCTGCTGCTTCCTCCGGTGCCTTGGATGACCACGGAGGTAGCAGCAGTAGGGGACTTAGCGTTATGAAGCTTCATCTGTGGTGGATAATGGTGGAGAGTGGGCTGTGGCACCCCGGGAGTACCAGCCGAACTCGGTTGAGTCCCTTGTCAGGCTGGGAGGAATGTAGAGAGGAGAGGTCCCCTTTCTTGTTTCATTTGTTTGATGTCGGCTACCCCCCAAAATTGGGGGAAGTGCCTTGGTATATGTATGATCTTGTATCTCGGAATAGATTTCTATGATGAGAGATATTGGGTCCTTGATTGGCTAGATAGCACTGCATCACATCTCTCTCTATTTACTGCTCATTTTTCCTTTGACTTCACATACACTAAATAGTCTGGCCTATTCTTTACACATTCTACTCTTTCCTCATACACCTGACAACACTAAGATAAGTGAAAAAAATTTCTTCAGTCAATGGGTTACCTATTGCACTGTTATTGTTCAGTGGTTACTTTCCATTTGATAAGGGTAGAAGAGACTCCTTAGCTATGATAAGCAA
The DNA here is from genome assembly GCF_036898095.1 of Palaemon carinicauda. Lineage (NCBI taxonomy): Eukaryota > Metazoa > Arthropoda > Malacostraca > Decapoda > Palaemonidae > Palaemon > Palaemon carinicauda. Next base: position 303,874,024 of record NC_090725.1, on the reverse strand, counting down.
CTCTTCTTGGAGAAAGACACTCTAAAATCAAACCGTTGTTCTCTAGTCTTGGGTAGTGCCATAGCCTCTGTACTGTGGTCTTCCACTATCGTAGGGTAAAGTTCTCTTGCTTTCAAGCACACTATTCCATGTTTCCTTATTTCCTTTCCTCATTGGGCTATTTTCCTTGTTGAAGTCTTGGGCTTGTAGCATCCTGCTTCTCCCATTAGGGTTGTAGCTTAGCTAGTAATGATAATAATCCCTATTCTCTGCTATTACCCACCTTCCTGTTACTAAGGAAATCAGCATATTGGATACTTGGTAAAACTTACTGAAATAAACATAATTTATAAAATATGATTTATTATTTCAATGCTTATCCAACATTCATTGGATCAAACCCTCCTCCCCACATCTAGTGGGGAAGAATGAGAATGTTCCAAGTTGGTAGCCTCTAGCAGCCATTTAATTTATTATTAGTTCTGAAGGCACAAGATATGAGGGCTAGTATAAAAAAGCCACTTCGAATCTTGTAATTTTGAGTTTGTCAACCAAGCTGTGCTTGCAAAATGTACAGCACGATGAATGTTTGGTAAATATTGATATAATGAATTTTATATTAAAAATTTTATTTTTAGAGAGAGAGAGAGAGAGAGAGAGAGAGATACTAAATGCTCATTACCGTTAAAATGTATACCATCAAAACAAGAGGGTCTTTACAATGTAATCATTACTTCTGCGGAGTAAAAGCATTCAAAGAATATTTATAAGATATTTCTCAAGTTCCTTAGCATTTGATCATTCAAACAATTCCAGCTTCATATACAGTATGCGTGGAATGAATTGACGCCTTAACCCAAGGTTCACACCTTTTTTCAAAAAGTCTTGGATCCTCACAAGTCCCCCCTAAAAAGAGTGTAACAAGCCGACGTTTTCTCTGGATGTAGTGTCAACAATTGGGAAGACTTTAGCATATGCTGTTTACCTCAGTTGCACTTGGTTGCTTGTGGCGATTGGAATTGGTTTTGCTTGCGCCCCGCTTTTTGTCCTCTTTTGGATTTGTATTACCCTCCAATTGTGCCTTATATATACCCCTTACCATGCCTAAACAGACCATGGATAAGAAAAGATGCATTAAAATAGTCATATTGTTCAAAACAAACCATAAATTACTGGAAATATCTAGTCTTACTGGTGTGAAGCCACGAACAGTGCAGCGCTTGATCAAGTGCTATCATGAATATGGGGAGGCTTGCGTTCCTGCCCCTTTGCCAAATCCCGGTAGACCCCGTTAGACAACTTTAGGGACCAGAAAACTTATGTAAAGCAAGGATCCTTCCTTACTTGTCTATCAATAAGTTTTCTGGTCCTTAAAGTCATCTTACGGGGTTCACCAGGCTTTGGCAAATGGGCAGGAATGCAAGCCTCCCCAGATTCATGATAGCACTTGATCAAGCGCTGCACTGGTTGTGGCTTCACACCAGTGAAACTCGATACTTCCAGTAATTTATGGTTTGTTTTGAACAATGTGACTATTTTAATGCATTTTTTCTTATCCATGGTCTGTTTAGGCATGGTAAAGAGTATTTATAAGGCACAATTGGAGGGTAACACGAACCCAAAAGGGGACAAAAAGCGTGACACAAAAAAACAAATTCCGATTGCCTCAAAGAACCAAGTGCAACTGAGGTAAACAAAGCATATGCTAAAGTCTCCCCAATTGTTGACACTACGTCCAGAGAAAACATCGGTTCGTTACACGCTTTTTGTGAGGATCCAAAACTTTTTGAATAAAAAGGTGTGAACCTTGGGTTAAGGCATCAATTCATTCCACGCATACTGTATTATTTCTTTATATTTAGATGTATATATAAATGCATCTTTGATGCTGCAATTCAACACTGTTCTCAAGAGTGTTTTTAACTTCAAGTCTCCGTGCCATCATTCCCCAGATGTACCATAGGACCTTTTGTAGAAGACAAAGCTCTCAGACTTATTTTTGGCATTTAATTCCTATTCATTCAACTTGAGAGGATTTATTCAGATTGTATTTTCTCTGCATTCCATATATTTATACAGTATATAATTACATGGAACACTCTTCTATTTACTCCTCCATGGGATCTCCATGAATTAAGTAGTATAGAAGAAAACACTTAAAATTCACTTATAAATTTTCCCTTCCATAGAATTGATGAATTTACTTGTAGTGATAATCTACAATTGATGGTTTTCATCATAATTTATTTTGTTGTTTGTACACTATTGGAAAAAAATAGTTTGCAATGCAAAACACCATTTGAATTTATCTACAGTATTTTTAAAAGGATTTTGGAAACTAAAAGTCCAGTACATACGTTGACTTAGAGTATGTTTTAATTTATTGTTATTGGTGAATCTATAAAGAATATTTGTTTACTGTGTGAATATATAATTTACTAATATTTCATGCGCAGCAGTAATGACAGAGGCTGCGATGTTGTCGTTCATGAAGCAACCTTTGACGAATCTCTAAAGGAGAAAGCTGCAGAATTTGGACACTCGACTTCTAGTCAAGCGGCTGAATTTGCTAAGAGCATAAATGCAAAGATGCTAATACTCAACCACTTCTCTCAGAGATATGGAAGGGTTTCTGAAGACAGTCAGGTAGGTGATTTTTAAGTGTGTGAAGTTTCCCTGTAGGTTTATGGAAACTGCAGCCATTTATAAAGAAAAAGGAAAAAATTTGTAATACTGCATTTAGAAATAAAAATAGTTTCATTTGCATAAGATAAAACAAAACACTGCCTTTTAAATAGGCAGTGTACAGTATAAGAAAAATAGGAAAGTTATGTTCTTCTCTAAAGTACCGTACAGTAGTTTTACAAGATCATTGGGTTACATTTCTTAAACTCATATAGCTGGTTCAAAGATTTGTTTATAGGTGAATGGTAAAAATTAGAACCAGACAGTTGGAAAAGTTGTCCAGGTTGGTTGCAATAGATCAGAGGGCAGCACAAATGAAATTAAAGTACTGATAGTACAAAGAGCTTCTAGCACTTCCTATAGGGCACCACTCTGAGCGTACAGTAGAGATCACCGTCTTCCAGAAAAAAAAGGTAACTTTTATTGTTAATCTGTTATCTAGCTATTGCTCATTATAAAGATATCAAATTGTACTGCCGTTGATAATGGAGACACTAATCCCTAATATTACAGAATGAGGAAACTGTAGCAATTCTTGAGCAGGAAGCCAAGAAGGCACTGGAAGGAACATCAGTCCATATAAAGTGTGCTGAAGATCTCTTTACTTATGAAATACCACGTACGTCAAGAGAAGTGAGTAAATAAATGTAATGAAAAATACAACTTATACTTTTGCCTTAAAATACAACAATTGTTTGATTTTCTGAAAAACAAGACTTACACAAATAGTTAAAGCTGGGGAAAGTAACGTACCAATGAAGTCATATTTATTCTTTATTTTGATTATTTTGATTACTTTCCTGATGAGGTAATATAAGGTGTGAGATTCTTCATCTTGAAATAAAACAGCTAAATTTTCTCATTCGCAACCTCTGACGTCCTCCCCACTGGGGACCAATCCACTCATACTATGGGGTAGAAACTATACCCTGTAGTGTGCGTGAAATACTCAAGCTCTCTACATTATACCATCTCTATTATGGACAAACTTCATCTCAATTTCTTAAAGGACCAAAGCATCATTATTATTATTATTACAGTGAACCCTCGTTTATCGCGGTAGATAGGTTCCAGACGCGGCCGCGATAGGTGAAAATCCGCGAAGTAGTAACACCATATTTACCTATTTATTTAACATGTATATTCAGACTTTTAAAACCTTCCCTTGTACGTAGTACTGTTAACAAACTACCCTTTAATGTACAGAACACTTAATGCATGTAATACAGTACCCTAAACTAAAACAGGCACAAATATTAAAGGCGACTTTATATCATGCGTTTCCTAAACACGCCAAAAAGCACGATAAAAAATGGCAACCAATGTTTTGTTTACGTTTATCTCTGATCCTAATGAAGAAACAAACGCATTTACACATCTGTTTATAGGTTAGTTTTTGCATCAATTATATTGATTATTCAGTACAGTATGTTGATTTGGTTATTACTAATATTTTACTTAATTTTTCTTAGGACTTCCAAATGAAATTTTTTTCTTTATGACGCCGCCTGAAACGACGGCGTCATAAAGTACGCTCAGTAAACAAACTAAGGAATTTAACCCGCATGATGAAAGTGATAAATAATGATATTACAGTAAAAGCTTTTATAAAATATGTTATTACAAATATTATTTACCGTATCTATATAAAATCATACATACGTAGCAAAGCAGGAAAACAATCTACGAGAGAGAGAGAGAGAGAGAGAGAGAGAGAGAGAGGAGAGAGAGAGAGAGAGAGAGAGAGAGAGAGAGAGAGAGAGAGAGAGAGAGTTGTTTTACATACGTAAATGTAAATTTTAAACAAAACAAAAATAGCCCCATTTCATATAAAATAGATTACAAATATTTTACTTTATCATATTACAGTAGTCTGTATAATACTGTAAAGTTCAGTACAGTATGTTGTTGTTAAAGTCGTGGCGATGAAATTCTCACGAAACAAAAACACGCCATTTGATTACAACAGCTGATTCTCTCTCTCTCTCTCTCTCTCTCTCTCTCTCTCTCTCTCTCTCTCTCTCTCTCTCTCTCTCTCTCTCTCTCTTCGTGTTATACAATACTTACTAAATTAGTTTTCTTAGTGTCAATTAAATACGAAATGAAATAAATTAGGCCGAGTCTACATCCATTTCAATCATAGCCAAAAATAGGGCATCCGATTT
>NC_090725.1:303852033-303868695 GCF_036898095.1 Palaemon carinicauda | reverse complement strand
TTACAGTTAGGCAGATATGCGAGAAATATTTAGCAAAAGGTAAGGAGGTGTATGTTGCGTTTATGGATCTGGAGAAAGCATATGATAGAGTTGATAGGGAAGCAATGTGGAATGTGATGAGGTTATATGGAGTTGGTGGAAGGTTGTTGCAAGCAGTGAAAAGTTTCTACAAAGGTAGTAAAGCATGTGTTAGAATAGGAAATGAAGTGAGCGATTGGTTTCCGGTGAGAGTGGGGCTGAGACAGGGATGTGTGATGTCGCCGTGGGTTGTTTAACTTGTATGTTGATGGAGTGGTGAGAGAGGTGAATGCTCAAGTGCTTGGACGGGGATTAAAACTGGTAGACGAGAATGATCATGAATGGGAGGTAAATCAGTTGTTGTTTGCGGATGATACTGTACTGGTAGCAGACACAGAAGAGAAGCTTGACCGGACTAGTGACAGAATTTGGAAGGGTGTGTGAGAGAAGGAAGTTGAGAGTTAATGTGGGTAAGAGTAAGGTTATGAGATGTACGAGAAGGGAAGGTGGTGCAAGGTTGAATGTCATGTTGAATGGAGAGTTACTTGAGGAGGTGGATCAGTTTAAGTACTTGGGGTCTGTTGTTGCAGCAAATGGTGGAGTGGAAGCAGATGTACGTCAGAGAGTGAATGAAGGTTGCAAAGTGTTGGGGGCAGTTAAGGGAGTAGTAAAAAATAGAGGGTTGGGCATGAATGTAAAGAGAGTTCTATATGAGAAAGTGATTGTACCAACTGTGATGTATGGATCGGAGTTGTGGGGAATGAAAGTGATGGAGAGACAGAAATTGAATGTGTTTGAGATGAAGTGTCTGAGGAGTATGGCTGGTGTATCTCGAGTAGATAGGGTCAGGAACGAGGTGGTGAGGGTGAGAACGGGTGTAAGAAATGAGTTAGCGGCTAGAGTGGATATGAATGTGTTGAGGTGGTTTGGCCATGTTGAGAGAATGGAGAATGGCTGTCTGCTAAAGAAGGTGATGAATGCAAGAGTTGATGGGAGAAGTACAAGAGGAAGGCCAAGGTTTGGGTGGATGGATGGTGTGAAGAAAGCTCTGGGTGATAGGAGGATAGATGTGAGAGAGGCAAGAGAGCGTGCTAGAAATAGGAATGAATGGCAAGCGATTGTGACGCAGTTCCGGTAGGCCCTGCTGCTTCCTCCGGTGCCTTAGATGACCGCGGAGGTAGCAGCAGTAGGGGACTCAGCAGTATGAAGCTTCATCTGTGGTGGAAATGTGGGAGGTTGGGCTGTGGCACCCTAGCAGTACCAGCTGAACTCGGCTGAGTCCCTGGTTAGGCTGGAGGAACATAGAGAGTAGAGGTCCCCTTTTTTGTTTTGTTCTTGTTGATGTCGGCTACCCCCCAAAATTGGGGAAGTGCCTTTGGTATATGGATGGATGAAAAAAATCCGCGAAGTGGTGAATCCGCGATGGTCGAACCGCGAAGTAGCGAGGGCTCACTGTACTGTATTACGGATTCTCATTTCGAACAGAAAACATATGTTATCCTGTAGGAAATGACGTGATTTAACCAAATTTGACCTTCATTTCAACAGCAAACAAACAGAACAACCAGTTCGACTAACTTCAAATAGCCAAACTGGTTGTTATTGTTGCGGATGAAATGAAGATGAAAACCAGTTAAATCACGTTATTTTCTACAGGAGACCATATATTTTCTGTTAAAATGTTTAAATATAATGGCTCTTGTTCGAATTCCGTCCTCACTTCACTCATCAAGAACGTATGTACTGCGCAATCTAACATTAGCAATGTTACGCTGATATTGCTAATGTTAGCAATGCTACGCTAATATTAGCATGTGTATTTTAAAGCATTTTTCCATATACCCTTTACACAATATATAAAAGGGTACAAAAGTGTACAGAACCTAAAAAACCCACCTAACCTAACCTAGTAGTTCCCAGGTCACAACCCCTAGCAGGGGGCAAGCCCCCAGACCCCTTCCCAGGTCACAAACTTGTACTGGCAAGCGGTATTGTTGAGTTGCGCACGCTAAAAAACATGACAAATTCGAAAATAATTTGTATTTTTCCTAACCATACAAACCTTAGCTATTTACAAAGGGTATTACTTTTAGCGTAGCTGAAATGGCGAGCCATTAGAATTTAACGAGGGTGTATTACCCCCGCGCTAGTTAGCGGGGGGGTAGGGGAGTGGTAGCTAGCTACCCCTCCTCCCCTCACACACAGGTGAATACTCACTTTCACTTAGAGGTAGGACTTGTCTTGGGGGACAGGGCTGGCGGGCAAATATGTGTAAATAGCTAAGGTTTGTATGGTTAGGAAAAATACAAATTATCTTCGAATTTGTCATTTGTTCCGTAACCGAAATACAAACCACGCTATTTACAAAGGGTGACTTATCCCTTAGGAAGGGTGGAAAGTCCCCAGCCATACTGGCTTTGGCTTTACCCGGGGACTCAGAATCCGAGTGAGTCGCACTCGAGAAAAGGAGTCCCTGCACCTCACAAGTTCCTTGCTCCGCAAGGAACCATGTGGCCTACGTAAGCTTGTGTGTGAAGGAAGAAGTGTGACTCGTCCTAGGCAGTTGACCTGGAGTTCCAGAAGGAACTCTGGGTTAGGACGTTCCCAATACCACCTCGTCAGGGTATGGGGGACGCGACAGTATTGACTCAATACTCGGAACACAAGGAAGCATGGTTTACCTGCAGAGGTTCGAGGTCAGCTATGCCGAGACCAGGATGCTGCTTCCCCGTAGAGGGGATGATGAAGAAAGAAGTAAGGGCCAGACATACAGTGATACCTCGGTACTCGACCATAATCCGTTCGAGATCCGTGTTCGACCTCCGATTTGTTCGAGTACCGAATTTTTTTTCCCCATAAGAAATAATGGTATATATTCTATTCCGTTCCCAAGCACTCGAACAGGCCCAAAATATTAATAAAACGTGTACCTAAACAACAATAATTATCTAAATGTGTATGAAATTGGTCAGAAAATCCTATAAAACAATTTTAAACCATTTACTGTACTAAAATAAAACAATTTTAAACCATTTTCTGTACTGTAGTGAACATACCTTTGAGCAGCGGTTCGATGGCATACAGGGATGGATGTGGAGAGGATGGAAGGGGGAGGTTACTGCTTGGAAGGAGAGTCCCCTTCCATGATGTGGCGGGGTAGTTCTCCTTCAGGAGTTGTTTCTCTCTCCAATGAAAGGGTGGGCAGATCTATTTCAGGGGTTTCTTCTCTTCTTTGTCTCTTCTTTGGAGGAGAAACAGGCTTTGATGTAGCAGCTTTCTTTTCTTTTGTGAAAAACTGGTCTATTGTTAATTGTTTCTTCCTCCTCTGCAGTATTCTTCGAAAATGATACATGACACTATCATTAAACATATGCACTGCCCGGTTTGCTACTGCAATTTCTGGGTGGTATTTTTCAGCAAAAGCCTGCACATCTGCCCACTTGGAACAAATTTCATTGATGAGAGAACTTGGAACATCCTCCCTTACCTCATCCTCTTCTGAAGATTCCTGCTCCACAATCAGATCCTGCTGCTGTTGTTGTTGCAGGTGCAACAATTCCTCCACAGTCAACTCGGTAGAATGGCTTTCTACAAGCTCATCAATATCATCCTTGTCGACCTCAAGCCCCAAACTCCTGCCCATGACAACAATTTCCTCAACGACATCAGTGTCATCAGAAATTACAGGGGTAGCAGTGCTTGGACCCGCCTCTGGTTGGAAACCTTCAAACTCCCTCTCTGTGACACATGATGGCCACAGCTTACGCCAGGCAGAGTTCAATGTCCTATAGGTCACACCTCGCCAAGCTTGGTCAATCATGTTAACAGAGTTGAGGATGCTGAAGTGTTCCTTCCAGAATTCCTTTAGGGTCAACTTCGTGTCACTGGTCACTTCAAAACACTTTCTGAAAAGGGCCTTGGTATAGAGTTTTTTGAAGTTTGAAATGACCTGTTGGTCCATGGGCTGGAGTATGGGAGTAGTATTGGGGGGCAAGAATTTGATTTTGATAAAGCTGTATTCTTCTTTCAAGTCATCCTCGAGACCTGGAGGATGTGCAGGAGCATTGTCCATAACCAGAAGACATTTCATTGGCAAGCTCTTTTCAATGAGGTAAGCCTTAACCTGGGGGGCAAACACTTCGTTTATCCACTCAGTAAAGAATTGTCTTGTGACCCAAGATTTAGTGTTCGAGCGCCACATAACTGGTAGTGCACTTTTACAAATATTATTTCGTTTGAACACCCGGGGGTTGTCCGAGTGGTACACTAACAAGGGTTTGATCTTGCAATCGCCACTTGCATTTGCACACAGCAACAATGTTAGCCTATCTTTCATTGGCTTGTGACCTGGCATCTTCGTCTCGTCCTTGGTAATGTACGTATTGGCTGGCATTTTCTTCCAAAATAACCCAGTCTCATCACAATTAAAGACTTGTTGTGCGATCAAATTTTGTTCATTTATGTACCGATCGAATTCCCCCACGTATTTATCGGCTGCAATTTGATCCGAACTAGCTGCCTCCCCATGCCTAGTAACACGATGAATACCTGTTCTATTACGAAACTTTTCAAACCAACCCCTGCTCGCTTTAAATGTAAATGAATCACTTTCACTGGTACTCGGACTTTTCTTCACTAATTCTTCATAGATATGCAACGCTTTTTCACAAATGAACGCTTCACTAACACTTTCCCCGGCCAACTGTTTTTCTTTAATAAATATTAAAAGCAACTTTTCCATCTCCTCAATCACTTGTGGCCTTTGCTTAGTTACCGCCGTAACTCCCGTTGCAACATTCGCCTTCTTAATCATTTCTTTATGCTTTAAAAACGTAGAAATGGTCGACTTCGCCATTCCGTATTCTACCGCTAAATCGGACACTCGTACACCATTCTCATATTTCGCTATAATTTCCTTCTTCAACTCGATCGTTGTTCGCACTGTTTTCCTCTTCTCCTTCCCCTTAACACTCATTACTTTCTTGGGACTCATTATGAAAGCTAAAAAAGCAATTAAAAGCACTGAAAATCACTAAATCACAACGAATGCTGATCGCGCGTTGTCTGAGTGACGCTCTCGAGAGAACTGATGCTTCCCGAACAAGCGAGAGTGGCCGAGATGGCGCGATCATCACAAAGCCCATGCGGTCGTCACGTGTTCGGCTGGTCGAGTACCGAATTTTTGGTCGAGCACCGCAGCAAAAATTTCTCGAAAATTTTGGTCGAACTCCGAATTGTTCGAGTATAGAGTCGTTCGACTACCGAGGTATCACTGTACTTCTTTCGTTCATGCAGACTAAAACCTGATAACAATGCCCTCAACCTTCTGCTACCTGTCCAAAAGGGAGCCTGAGGTTAGACCAGCTGTTGTGTAGCCACCACAGAGCGATAGAAAACGTATCGAGACTCCTGTGGGTCACGCCCTGCAGGAAGCGGGCTGCGAAGGTCATCAGACGCTTCCAGACTCCAGCTTGTAGCACCTGCGTCACAGAGTAGTATTACTCGAAGGCGAGGGACGTTGCGATGTATCCAACATCGTGCTGTAGGGCGACGTGACGGGGGAGGGTCTGAAGACAGGACGAGATGAATGTCCTTGAGTCCGGGCTGAAGAGGTATACTGGTGACTCTCCCCCCCATGTCCTCCTTGTGTTCCCAAATCGGCTGCAACTAAGGACAAACTGCAGCTGTTCCCAGCGCTAACCTCTCGATTCCTTACTGGCAAGAAAGAGAAGGTCTTGGGACATCAGACACAGAATGGAGACTCGAAATCTTGAATGAATCGGACCGAAGGGCCGGGACCCTCAGATTCTGAGTCTAGCCAACAACTCAGGAGCGAGCCTGAATGTTGCCTTCCCCTCTTCCTTAGAAAGGGGGGAGTAGTAAGAGACCAAGAAGATTGCTTACACACTGGCCGTGGCCAGAGTGAGCAGAAGACCCAAGGAGGAATACAATCCGAGGCCTGTCGTACAAGGGTCTTGAGAAGATCTCTTAAAGGACTAAAAGTCCGAGCCATGCTCCAAGTTGGAGGTCTTCCTCCGACTAGGGCAGGGACGATCGTAGCTTCGCATGAGCGAGGATAGATCCAGCGGGCAGGAAAAAGTTATCCCTTTAAGCCTGAAGGTCAGGGAAAGGCTGAGCGACAGGCTTCATTGCCGAGAGCGGAAAGGAGTTTCCTCCCGCCGAAAGGCAATAAGACTGTTATTGCTGGAGAAGAGGCCTCAAGGGAAGAGATATATCTTCCACGGCACCAACCACCTTAGACTCTTCACTTTGCCTGGGAGACCTCTGTGGATGACTATCGCAGATGACGCGACCTCCGTACCGCGACTGTAGCGGGTTGTCTCTTCTAGAGGAGGAGGCGTAGTGTCTCCAGGCATGAAGCCGAAGCGACGTCCCGGTTCGGGAGAGATGTCGCAGTGTGGTTGCTTGAGTAGTCTGCGCCGTGGGAGAAGCTCTCCCGGGAGTTCCGTCAGGGGAAGCAGAGGGTCCAGAAACCGTTCTGCGCGTAGTCCCAGTGGAGCTCTCCCATTGAAAGGTTGACAGACAACCTGGTCTTGTTGAGGCCCATTGTCCGCAGACAAAAAGGAGGGAAGACGCAGGCGTCGAAGTTGTCCCACCATCACCGGAATGCATCTTGCCAGTGTCTCGGGGACTGAGACTGGGGGGAAGACTAGCGGAAGCTTGAGGTTCCAAGCTGTCGCGATCAGGTCCCCCAGACCAGCACTTGCTGGTTACCCAAGGTCAAAGACCCCTAGGTACACTCTCTCTATGAGGCTCTGCTCGGATAGTCTGAGAGAAACATTCCCCTGCCTGGAATGAGAGAGCCGATGGTGGTATTGAGAGAATCTCAATCATCCCGGTATCTCTACTGCAAGATGTGAAGGTGTGAAAATGCGTCCCCTGCTGGTTAGAATGAAGTCGACGCGCAACGGGGAGACTCGGCAGTAGCTGTAGGATCTGAAGAGGGGCCAGACTAAGGCCCCTAAGCCTGCCTGAACGATGGAGAGGTATCCTTCAGGTCTTGACCATAGGCCTGGACCGGAACATGCCCCCCCCCCCTTTCCTTTGACGAGTCCGAGAACCGCATCAAGAATGTGGGGAAAGGACGAGAATATCCACTACCATCAAGAGGCTCCATAGGTCAACACCCATTGCAGGTCTAATAGTTCCGCTGGTCCCATAGGGCCAGGGAGTCCGGTTAAACATTGCCTGAAGCCACCGGAACTTGGATCGCCCCACATGGAACTTATCCTGAGGCGACCGTTCGGACTATAGACGGGTCAATGAGGAAAGAAGAACTAGGAAACGTTTCAAGGTAGGGCTGAAAGCTCTGCTTGACTGAGAACAGGTACTGCGACTCTCCTCAGTCTTGCCACAGTCAACCGAAAGGAAGGCTCGGAGGATGTGGTAACAGAATCTGGCGTCCCCAGGTGGTCACCCATCCAAGTACCGACGTTTCTTAACCTCGCTGGATGGACGAGACGCGGGGTTTCCAATGTGGTAAGGCGGTTGACTCAATATCATGGCCAGATACTCCAGATGTTGAGGCAGAGGAAGAGAAGGCTCCAAGCAAAATACCATGAGCCCACACTCATGGTAAGCATCCGGAAGCTTGTCCCGGCGCTGAAGAAGGTCGAAACCCGAGCCTACAGGAGTTGACCAGCCCTCCAAACAGCAGAGGAGGCGGAAGCCTGCCCCTGAGCGGCCAAGAGGAAGGCAGGGAGAGTTCTCTGGGGGAATACTTGCAGTCTAGGCTGAATTCGACGAGCACCCTGGAAGATGGATGGAATGGAAACTGAAAGTACCCGTCCTTCCGATCCAGGGTTTTTAAGGAGTCCTGTCGCCTCGTTACCAGTCTGATCGATTCTGCTGGCCGAAGTTTGTTCGACAAACTTGATCGGGGCTGAGAGGTCGACTATGGACATCCCCTCTCAGATCCTTCCTTACAAGAAAGGATCGACTGAGGGGGCCGGGGGTGAAGCCGTCGATGATCCTAAGGAAGACCTTCGCCTAAGGTATGGATCATTCTGCCCAACCGGGCAACTCTGCTGACGCTATGGCATAGAGGTTCAGAGACACTGAATTCGCTGACAGAGACGGCAGGCGCGATATCCTTGGCTACTCACAGAGAATATGCGGGAATGGGCATCGGGAAGCTGTCATTCGGATGAGTAACCTTAAGCATCCTCCCAGCGAAAAACCTGCAATCCTAGAGTTCGTGAACTCCTTTTAGGACTATGCCCCCCCGGGGGAGTCTCCCGTGCCATCTGTTCCTGACAGGAGAAAACTGCAATTGGACACCTTGTCCCAGTTGTCGTAGCCGATAACTTAGGCCGACGTGGTTGAAAGAAAAGGCGCTGGAGCCCTGCAGAGTCTGGAAGAAAGCGCCTTGGAGGAGTGAAACCGGAAGTCGATTTACTCCGCACAGCAGCTGTCTAAGTTTCTGTCCTTGGGCACAAACAAACTCTTCTTCAAGGATGGAAGGGTGTCTGAGGTCGTCGACCTCCACAGAAGAGACACCCGAAGGAAGCCCTCAGTCAGCGCGTCCAGATGGTACAACATCGAGCTTGTCCGCAAGTTAGATACTTAACGACGAAAGGCCAAGGTGCCTGAGCTCGAGAGGAGGAAAGTAGCCCTGATCTTCCTGTAGCTTCCTTGAACCAAACCTCGGGCCGTAACCGAGGAGGGAAAGAACCTGGTAAGCTCCCAGAGGAAGAGGTAAGCAGTCACCCCTTGTCCGATGGAGAAATCTTGAACGGAAAGCCCCCCCGCCAAAAATCCTTCCAGGGAATGACGGGGAAGGGCTAACCCAGGTTCAGGAATAGAGGAGTGTTGCTCAGATCTCTCTTAAGTTTCTCCTATTCTGCAAGTGCCATGCTCTGTGTTTACGGGGTGAGACAGTGTTCTGGAAATACGCTCCAGAAGAACTCGCCAGGCTGGTCATGCTGTGAAAACCCCATTGGGAATCGTGGTCGCAATTGCCCTGGAGCTCGCGCGACGGGAATTCCTGGTGGTCGATGGGCGATAACCCATAGACGAGCAATGGATACTGCAAGAAATAAGCCGACATTTGTGCGAAGAAACACTGTAGGTTCACGCGACGGAACACCATCCGTCTGCGCGATGGAAAAAACCGTTGGTTCGCGCGTGGGCGAACATTGGAGAGCATGAGCGTAGACGTGCAGGCACGTGGGCGTGTGGGCGCGCGGGCGTGTGGGCGCGCGGGCGTGTGGGCGCGCAGGCGAGTGGTCGTGCGGATGCACGGGCGAGCGGTCGCGCGGTTGCACGGGCGAGCGGTCGCGCGGTTGCACGGGCGAGCGGTCGCGCGGGCGAGCGGTCACGCGGGCGCGCAGGCGAGCGGTCACGCGGGCGCGCAGGCGAGCGGTCACGCGGGCGCGCAGGCGAGCGGTCACGCGGGCGCGCAGGCGAGCAGTCGTGAGGGTGGGCAGGTGGATGAGAGCGAGTCCGAGGCGGCGAACGCAAGCGTTAGCGCGATGGCGAGGAAACGCGCCGCCGCGTGGGCGAGGAGGACTGCTGGTGATATGGATCAACAAGCGATCGGTGGTGAGCTGGTGAGCGCTAACGCGCAAGTTGGTGATGGCGCGTTGTGATATGCCGACGCGATGGTTGAGCAGTATGCGCAGGTGAGCGATCGTGCGATGGCGAGCAGTATGCGAAGGTGAGCGATCGCGAGCAGTGATCAGCATGCACAGGGTCGTGCGATGGTGATCAGTATGCGCAGGGTCGCGTGATGGTGATCAGCATGCCAGGGTCGCGCGATGGCGATCAGCATGCGCAGGTTGGCGGTCGCGCGATGGCGAACAGCATCTGCAGGTGGGCGATCGCGTGATGGCGAACAGCATACGCAGTTGAGGGTCGCGCGATGGTGATCAGCATGCGCAGGGTTGAGCGATGGTGATCAGCATCCGCAGGTGTGCGGTCGCGCGATGGCGATCAGCATCCGCAGTTGAGGGTCGTGCGATGGCGATCAGCATCTGCAGTTGAGGGTCGCGCGATGGCGATCAGCATCCGCAGTTGAGGGTCGCGCGATGGCGATCAGCATCCGCAGTTGAGGGTTGTGCGATGGCGATCAGCATCCGTAGTTGAGGGTCGCGCGATGGTGATCAGCATGCGCAGGTGAGCTAGTAGCTGGCGAACCATGTTCCTTCAGAAGTGTTGGAGAACGTTGGCGCGCCGGCTGTAACACACGTGGGCGATCCGGAGATCGCTGGCGGGCTGATGATCGCTGACGAGCAGAAGGCTACGCGTGGAAGCCTGCGCAAAGAAGAAGAGTCCTAGACCCCGACCTGAACCGAAGTTCTAGATCGCGAGGGCGAACGTGGGGGCACAGGGCGCGTAACAGGAACCGCAGGGAAGATCATCTTGAAAGCGCTGACGAACAGGAGAGCGCTGTTGAGCAGAAGGGCGCGCAGGGAAACCCTGACACGCAAGGGAAGAACTCCCGTGGGGGGCAACCCTTTGCCCCGAAGGGATCGTTGTCCGCCGGGAGACTGCTGTCCGTCGGAAGACCGCTGTCCGTCGGGCAGACCGTTGTCCGTCGGGAAGACCGTTGCCCGTCGGAAGACGAGATCAGACTGCTTTCCATCTGCACCAAGGCGGAAGATCGAGAAAAAGGAGTTGTAGGCTGCAAACGGAGATCCAAAAAGGCGCCTCAAGCACCCTTATAGGGAGATGAGAGGCCCTTACGACGAGGCGGACGGTGGGCCTTACGGCGAGGGAGGCCAACAGCAACAGCAACAGAAGAAACCTCCGAAGAGGAGTCTCTATGAGTGTACTCTCTCGCGAACGAAAGAGAAACACTTCGTGGAAGAGACTGGTCAGCCAGTGACCTAAAAGGAGCAATCCTCCGAAGAGGAGCTCCTGCAGTTGCCCAGCCCCTTGAGCGAAACTGCAGGTGCGACCGCTCAGCACCAAGAGCATAGTCGCACGAAAAAAAGGCAAGAGAAGAACCCCCCAAAAGGGGAAAAACTCAAGCCTGGACAGGAAAAACTTCCCTCGGAAGGAAAGTTATCCGCCCAAGGAGGCAAGCCTCCTGACTGTTCTAAAATGAACTGGAGAGCTGTCCGTCGACACGGGAGTACTACCAGTAGAAGGAGACACGCCCCTGACGAAAATACAAGGGGGGAGGCAGCAACAGCCGAATCCCCAGGACTCCACCAGACAGCTCACACCGTTGCTATATTACAGAAACGAACTAGATCGGTAACTGTAAAAAAATAAAACAAATAATATTAGTACACATTCATTCCCCCGGGAAGGCTCCGAAGAGGAATCCCGAGGGAAAGGAACAAGAATTACACAACAGGCACGTGCCCTCACAACCACTTACACTCGCGGAAGGAGAGCTGTAACCAAAACAGAATTATAACAATTATAATTATGTAACTATGTAATTATGTAATTTAAAAATGAATGAACACTAAAGAAAGAACGAAAACCCCGAAAGGAATCGTTCTACAAGCTGAAAAACAAAAAACAACTACAATTAGATTCATAACTAATTGATACAAACGTACGGCGTAGCAACCCCCCACACGGAAAGGAAGCTAGGCTACAAGGGCGTAGTAACACGTAGTAAAAGGGTGAATGACCTCGAGAGAGAGAGAGAGAGGAAGACATAAGTCAAACTCGATCGCCACCCATAAAATACGCCATGGTGGCCTAACTGCCGAGGCCTCCACGTAGATATCGCACACTACACACACACATCTGAAAAGGAAACTTACTTATTTCTATACTCAAAATATATATACAAACATGAAAACATGTTTACATATATATTGAGTAAATGAAAAGTAAGCGATTAAGTAAAGACAAAACAGACAATGGCTGCCAAGCGAGGACCAAGACAGAGACGTCTGTCACAGTCCGAGCCAAAAGTTAAAGTGAGTATTCACCTGTGTGTGAGGGGGAGGAGGGGTAGCTAGCTACCACTCCCCTACCCCCCCGCTAACTAGCGCAGGGGTAATACACCCTCGTTAAATTCTAATGGCTCGCCATTTCAGCTACGCTAAAAGTAATACCCTTTGTAAATAGCGTGGTTTGTATTTCGGTTACGGAACAAATTTATATTAAAGAAATTAATGACTTACTTTTATGACCCGGACGACGAAACTTGTAGGTCACTAGGGTGTTGAGACTGTGACATCTTAACTTCTATGAACGGCACTAGGGACACTGTAAACGTTGGGGATTACATTATGTGATTTAAGGAAATTATCAACACTGGATGACGTATCAAAAAATTCCCCATGAAATTTAGCAAATGCTTTTAAGTATGGAATACTGCAGCCTTTACAAGTTTCTATAACTTCCATCGTAAAATACGAAAAAAAAACCTCACTTGAAATAACAAAGACCTCACTAGGACAAAGGTTTCCACGGAAAAGGATTAGTTGGAAGGGGTATGAAGAGACCACTTGAAGAGATAAGGGAAGGGGGTTGGGAAATATTAACCCACCCCTCCGTCTGCAAACTTTCCATACGTATGAGTTTGTGATTGGTTAACGGAAAAACAACGGAGTTTAGAGAGTAAACATGAATGAACTAGAATGGGAAACTAGTCCAGAGCAAGTATTCATGTGAAATCGGAGCGTGACAAGGTAATAACATAATGTATAAAAGTAAAATAGCAAGATAAATTGGAGTGTATGATAAATAATATTTAATGGGAATATAAAATGAGGAGATTTTATAAGATATCGGATAATAAAACGAGTAATTCTTGGGTCAAACGTAATATGTATACGAGGGTATTACATAAAAGGAATGGTATAGTTGTACTGGATCAAGTCAAATACTTGAACTGAACCAGTTGAAGTTGACGGGTAGAGAAGAAGAAATCCTATTGGTGGAGGCGGAGTTTATGCACAGGTGGGAGGAGTTTATGCGCAGAAGGTCGAAACCTACTATGTACAAACAAACGTACGAGAGCGACTACAACCGACCTGTAGAATGTCAAAAAATAAATGAAAAACACTGCTAATGTTAGCATGTTACGCTAACATTGCTAATGTTAGTTTTCGCAGCTCAATATTACCATATTTTTTCATCGGTTTATTATACATCCAAGAACGTATTATATAGAGAAGAAAAGGCTTGTTTTACCATTATATACCGTTTCCTCAATATGTTTGCCTCACCCAAAACCCAGAGTTTCCACTGGGAGTCCCCCATTATCGTTGGATATAGTTATACATATTTCTGAAACTATTCATTTGCAACGGGAACGAGTGTCATTTTCGAAGAGAGCGGACCTTTTTCTATAGAAAAAAGTAAGTTTTTCCCTAGGTTACATTACCCTGTAATACAGTACAATAATACCAACAAAACTTATATAATACCCAAAAGGCTCCCCTCCTAACATATGGTTCCTCACCTAACCTAATATGGGAGCCGTATCCTTACTCAGATCAGATCAGATTCAGGTTGAGGCTTTGCCTTTGCAACGGCACCATATCCGACCGGGCCCTTAGCTTAGCCTAAGACCAGCTTCACTCCTATTAAAGTAACACCAATATTTTGTTGGTCTGTGGTAAGACTAAATCATAATATGGCACAAATTGTCAAACTAGCTTCATAAAATCTACTTCAGATATAGATAACCATAGAAAATTAACTTGACAAGTAATGATATATCTACATAATTCTTACCTGTAAAAAAACACGACTGTAGACTTTGAAGTTTTTCTGTGGTGTAGCAAATCGCAAGACAGCTGACAGCATGACAAAATAATTAATTAATTCAATATTTTATAAACATTTCACCATCTTTTGACACAGGGCCGGTCTTGTCTATATTGTGTTGGCTTGTAATCTCTGTGACGGCCCACCTAAGTCACCTCTGTATGTGATATTGTTTTTCAATTTTTCATTTGTTCTTATATTTCTTTATTATCTTACTTTCTAAAATCCTTAAATGACATCCCTATGCATTATCATACTTTTATTATTGTTTACCTCATAAAGTAGGCTATCAGGCTTTTTACTACTTCTTTTGTGTGTGTGGTTGCAATATGGTATTTAGTTTTGTGAAGTCTAACAACAAATATATTAGTTTCTTAGTCCTCTTCACATTATTCCAATTACTAGTGTCAGTGTATTATAAAAAGTAGGGTTAAACCTTGTCCACTTCTATAAATTATTTCTTCTACCTTTATATGGATTTCCATCTTAAGTAAAGTTATATATATATATATATATATATATATATATATATATATATATATATATATATATATATATATATATATATATATATTGCATTGCAATCTTCTACCCGTAGTTTTATTATTATTATTATTATTATTATTATTATTATTATTATTATTATTATTATTATTATTATTATTATTAGCCAAGCTACAATCCTAGTTGGAAAAGCAAGATGCTATAAGCCCAAGGGCTTCAACAGGGAAAACTAGCCCAGTGAGGAAAGGAAATAAGGAAATAAATAAATGATGAGAATAAATTAACAATATATCATTCTAAAAGCAGTAACAGCATCAAAACAGATATGTCCTACATAAACTATTAAAAACGTCAAAAACAGATGTGTCATATATAAACAATAAAAAGACTTATGTCAGCCTGGTCAACATGAAAACATTTGCTCCAACTTTGAACTTTTGAAGTTCTACTGATTCAACTACGCAATTAGGAAGATCATTCCGCAACTTGGTCAAAGCTGGGATAAAACTTCTAGAGTACTGCGTAGTATTGAGCCTCGTGATGGAGAAGGCCTGGCTATTAGAATTAACTGCATGCCTAGTATTACGAACAGGATAGAATTGTCCCGGGAGATCTGAATGTAAAGGATGGTCAGAGTTATGAAAAATCTTATGCAACATGCATAATGAACTAATTGAACGACGGTGCCAAAGATTAATATCTAGATCAGGAATAAGAAATTTAATAGACCGCAAGTTTCTGTCCAACAAATTAAGATGAGAATCAGCAGCTGAACACCAGACAGGAGAACAATACTCAAAACAAGGTAGAATGAAAGAATTAAAACACTTCTTCAGAATAGATTGATCACCAAAAATCTTAAAAGACTTTCTCAATAAGCCAATTTTTTGTGCAATTGAAGAAGACAAAGACCTAATGTGTTTCTCAAAAGTAAATCTGCTGTCGAGAATCACATAAAATTTTAAGTCATACAAATTTAAAGAAACATTATCAATATTGAGATCCGGATGTTGAGGAGCCACCGTCCTTGACCTACTTACAATCATACTTTGAGCTTTATTAGGATTCAACTTCATACCCCATAATTTGCACCATGCACTAATTTTAGCTAAATCTCTATTAAAGGATTCACCAACCCCAGATATACATTCAGGGGATGGAATTGATGCAGAGAGAGTAGCATCATCTACATATGCAACAAGCTTGTTTTCTAAGCCAAACCACATGTCATGTGTATATAGTATGAAAAAGTAATGGTCCAAGAACACTACCCTGTGGAACACCGGAATCACATTCCTATACTCACTATGGTGCCCATCGACAACAACTCTTTGAGATCTATTATCTAAAAAATCAATAATAATGCTAAGAAACGACCCACCCACTCCCAACTGTTTCAGTTTGAAAACAAGGGCCTCATGATTAACACAGTCAAAGGCAGCACTAAAATCAAGGCCAATCATACGAACTTCCCGACCACAATCAAGAGATTTCTGTACAGCATTGGAGACTGTAAGAAGGGCATCACATGCTCCAACTCCAAGGCCTTTACGAAAACCAAATTGCAAACTAGGGAGTAGGTGATTACCTTCAGCAAACCTATTAAGACGTTTTGCCAGAAGACGTTCAAAAACTTTAGATAATATGGGAGTAATGGAAATTGGGCGGTAATCAGTGGGACTTGAGCTACCACAAACACATTTACATAGAGGAGTAACATTACCAATTCTCCAACAAGTGCTAAAAGCTCCTTTTCTTGCTAACTTGCACAAAATAACAGATAACTTTGGAGCTAAGAAATCTGCTGTCTTTATAAAAAACAAAGGAAAAATACCATTTGGGTCTACACCTCCATAAGCATCAAGGTCCATCAACAGAGCTTTAATTTCACGAGATCGAAAAGCTAAACTAGTTAGTTTAGCCTCAGGAAAACAGGAATGAGGAAGCTCAAGTTTTTCATTACTCTGTTTACTGTCAAAAACATCGGCCAAAAGGGTTGCCTTTTCCTTTGGACAGTGAGTGACTGAGCCATCTGGTTTAAGTAAAGGAGGAACTGTTGCATCTACACCAAAGAGAGCAGATTTAAGGGTAGACCACCATTTATGTTCCTGAGTTGTACCAGAAAGGGTTTCTTTTATGGGTAAGTTGTATTCCTTTTCAGTTGAGGCATTAACTCTCTGAGCAAAAGCTCGAAGCTGAGTATAGTTGTTCCAGGTCAAATCTGATCTGCTACCCTTCCAAAGGTGATAAGCCTCCTGCTTCTCTAAATAAGCACGTCTACATTCATCATTGAACCACGGTTTGTCCTTCACTCGGTACCTTAGCACACGAGAAAGGATACACCTATCAATTATGTTGACTAGATTCTCATTCAAAGGGACAACAGGATCTACACTACCAATTCAACCACAAAAGATCATGCAAAATCCCATT